>NW_022196894.1:66589530-66609309 GCF_008632895.1 Mastomys coucha | reverse complement strand
GAAGAAGAAGAAGAAGAAGAAGAAGAAGAAGAAGAAGAAGAAGGAGAAGAAGAAGGAAGAGGAGGAGGGGGAGGAAGAGAAGAGCAGGATGAAGAGGATGAAGAGGAGAAAGGAGCAATATAGCAGCCAATCTGAGCATATTTTATTCATTTTTCCATAAAGCATTCCTTTTCCTTACATTCAAAATCAGAGTCCACAGAGCTGTGGAAGCAATAGCTCTTAGTCATATTATAACTACAAGGCTTGCCTAGCAGTTGAGCCACTATTTGCAGAGCAAAATAATAAAAGAGTAAACAATAATCTCAATATAAAAGAACAGAGGAAATGAAAATGAGATACTGAAAAAAAATACAGGTTAAGGAAATAGTTGTCTGCACTTAGCTTTAATGAAGTAGAACCTAATTTCAACCCCCCAAATTCCCTTCAACATGTTGGTGATGGTTATGCAGGCTTGTAATCTCAGCGCTGGGAGAAAAAGACTAGATAATCCCCACGGCTACTTACCAGTCTGTCTAGCTTTATCAGTAAGGACCAGTGAAAACTTGTTTAAAAAGGGATGGATGTCACCTGAGTTTTTGATCTTAGCTATTCTGACCGGTGTGAGGTGGAATCTCAGGGTGGTTTTGATTTGTATTTCCCTGATGACTAAGAATGTTAAACACTTCTTTAGGTGCTTCTCAAACATTAAGTTTTCCTCAGTTGAGAACTGTTTAACTTTGTTCCCCATTTTTATTTTTATTTTTATTATTTATGTACATTTCAAATGTTATCCACTTTCCTGGATTTCCCTCTGCAAACACACTGGGATGTCAAGGCTTCACAAGACCAATAGCCTCCCTTCCCATTAATGCTAGATAAGGACCCTTCAGCTTCTTTCACCTAACTCCTCTATTTGAGTCCCTGTGCTCAGTCCAATGTTTGTCCGAGAGCCTCCACATCTATATTGGTCAGGATCTGGCAGAGCCTCTCAGGAGACAGCTGTATCAGGCTCCTGTCGCCAAGCACTTTTAGCATCCACAATAGTGTCTGGGTTTGGTGTTTGCATGTGGGATGATTCACCAAGTGGGGGGCAGTCTTGGGATGGTCTTTCCTTCAATCTCTGCACTATTCTTTGTCCCTGTATTTCCTTTAGACAGGAGCAATGCTGGATTAAAATTTTGGAGATGGGTGGGTGACCCCATCCCTCAACTGGGGTACCATGCCTAACTTGTGGATATGTTCTTCACAGGTTTTTCCACCCCCTTTGTGGGGTATTTCACCTAATGTCATCCCTGTGAGATCCTGGGAGGCTCTTATTCTCCTGGCATCCGGCACTTTCTGGTTACTACCCCCAGTTTCCATCTTCCATTATTATACTCTGTTCAATTTTCTGACCCTCTGTACATCTCCTACATCTCCTCCTATACCTGATTCTTCCCCTATTTTTCTCCTTCCTATTCTCTTCCTTTCATTATTTTGTTCCCCCTTCTATGTAGGACTGAAACATCCAGTTTTTGGTCTTCCTTCTCCTTGAGATTCATGTGGTCCATGAGTTGTATCATAGGTATTCCATGCTCTTTGCATAATATCCCCTCATCAGTGAGTACATACCATGTGGGATTTTTTTCTGTCTGAGATACCTTACTCAGGATGATATTTTCTGGATCCATCCATTTGCCTGGAATTTCATAAAGTCATTGTTTTTAATGGCTGTGTAGTATTCCATTGTGTAAATATATCACATTTTATGTATCCATTCCCCTGTTGAGGGACATCTGGGTTGTTTCCAGCTTCTGACTGTTATAAATATGGCTGCTATGAACATAGTGAAGCATGTGTCCTTATTACATATTGGAGTATCTTCTGGTTATATGCCCAGGAGTGTTATATCTGGGTCTTCTGGTAGTACTATGTCCAATATTCTGATGAACCCCCAAACTGATTTCCAGAGTGGGTGTACCAGCTTGCAGTCCCACAAGCAGTGAAGGAGTGTTCCTCTTTCTATGTACCATTTGCAAGCATCCGTTGTCACCTGAGATTTGATATTAGCTAGTCTGACTGGTGTGAGGTGGAATCTCAGGGTCATTTTGATTTGCATTTCCCTGATGACTAAGGATGTTGAACATTTCTTTAGGTGCTTCTTGGCCCTTCAAGTTTCCTCAGTTGAGAATTCTGTTTAACTCTGTATCCCATTTTTAATGGAGTTATTTGGTTCTCCGGAGTCTAACGTCTTGAGTTCTTTGTATATATTGGATATTAGCCCTCTATACAATTGGTAAAGATATTTTCCCAATCTGTTGGTTGTCATTGTGTCCTATTGACAGTGTCCTTTGCCTTACAGAAACTTTGCAATTTTATGAGGCCCCATTTGTTGATTGTTGTTCTTGCACCATAAGCCATCTGTTCAGAAAATTTGCCCTGTGCCCATGTTTATGAGGCTTTTCCTATTATCTCTTCTATTAGATTCAGTGTATCTGGTGTTATGACCTTGATCCACTTGGACTTGAGCTTTGTACAGGGAAATAAAAATGGATCAATTTGTATTCTTCTACACATTGACCAGCAGTCGAACAAGCGCTATTTGTTGAAAATTCTGTATGTTTTTTTCCACTGGATGGTTTTAGCATTTTTGTCAAAGATCAAGTGACCATAGGTTTGTGGGTTCATTTCTGGGTTTTCAATTCTATTCCATTGATCTACCTTCCTATCACTGTACCAGTACCATGCAGTTTTTATCACTATTTCTTGGTAATACAGCTTGAGGGATGGTGAGTCCCCCAGATGTTCTTTTATTGCTGAGAATAGCTTTTACTATCCTCGGTTTTTTGTTATTCCAAATGAATTTGCAAATTGCTCTTTCTAACTCTATGAAGAATTGAGTTGGAATTTTGATGGGGATTGCATTGATTCTGTAGATTGCTTTCAGCAAGATAGTTATTATTACTATATTAATCCTGCCCATCCATGAGCATGGGAGATCTGTCCATTTTCTGAGGTCTTCTTTGATTTCTTTCTTCAGACCCTGAAATTCTTGTCATACAAGTCTTTCACTTGTTTGGTTATATTCACATCAAGCTATTTTACATTGTTTGTGACTATTGTGAAGGGTGTGATTTTCTTAATTTCTTACTCAGCCCATTTATCTTTTGAGTATAGGAAAGCTTCTAATTTGTTTGAGTTAATTTTATATGATTTTTAAATTATCTTTCTTCTTATATTATGTGGTCATAATTTAACAGTAGTCACAATTATTATGTAATATTTATACTAATCATGATTCTATAAAGAATTTAATTCACATCCATAAATACAAAATAAATCTAACAGTCATACATAAAACAATCTGGAATTAATCTTAAAATGTGCAATCAACTTAAACACACATTTCTGTGTTCTGAGCAAAGAACTGAAATATGAAGTAAGGGACAAAAGTAAATTGCTGGGTCCATACACAGAAGACTACATCTGTTTCTCCTGGTTTAACATTTCACTTGGATTTCATTTATAAAATTTCAATTTACCTTTCAATGTTATAGACACTGTAAATTAAACCAAATTAGGCATACCTCTTATTTATAGTACCTGATCATATTAAATTAATAGTATTTTTCCCAATATTTTTCTCCTTTCATAATCAAAGGTGAACATCACTACACTTCTAATTGAAACAGAATCAGAAAGTAGAAGTATAAGTAGATTTATGTGATCTCAAATAGAGAAAAATAGGGGATACAAAAAGTATAGAGGAATGGTACAACATAGTTTCCAGTTTTTAGTTGATTAGATATGACATAATTCTAAGTACAAGCAAGAAGTAATTCCTCTTCTTAAACAGAACAGGAAATGCTAAAAAATCCTTTGCCTCATTATGAATGTGAATGCTAGCATGGAACATGGTTTCATATTTCTCTCAAAGAGTAACAAAAATAAATAAAATCTGACATATTTATCAAAATATAAATCCGTGAGATGTTTCACATAATTATTTATTTTATTCTATTTAGTTTGAAAAAATTACAGTCTTGAGGGTTCACATAGATATCAGAAATGTTAATCTAGAAAACTCCATTTGTAAGGAACTAGATTATTACAACATTTTTATGTTTTCATATGAAATTAAATGGTGTATAGTTTAAGATAAAAATAAGTGATGGTGCATTTTTGATAGAATGGAAACACATTTTTCCTACTTTCTCTGCTTATATATAAACTTCTAGGTATTATAGAAATAAACACAGGTTCTTACATTGTTTCTGATTTTAAAGTTCAGTCAGTTTTCTTATCATCTAACTCTTATTTACCGTTATGTTTTGTTTCATTTTGATATTTGTTGATTTTTGAATTATCATAAGCCTGACTCATGTTACCTTTGTTAGTGAAAGTAAAAGTTCATTTGATACTGTATTTAATTTGAATATTTGGAGTACATAGTAAACAAAACAGGGTAAGGTTATGTGTTCATAAGTTTTATGAACTCGAAGATGGAAAGCAACTCCACAGAGGTGAAAGATGTTATTATCATCAAAATTGAGAAAAACTGAAGATGTAACATGAACTAAGTTGAAGAAAAACTAACACTATAATAAAAACCCAACTTCTTCACTTTAAGGAGAGTATGGCATGTCAGAGGTTGAATTCTGAAACAGTGTGAAATAGTGGTGTTAGCCACAAAACAGCGTGGAATCCTGAAGACTGCCTTGTCATGCTTGGAAGGTCAGGTTCAGAGTCTCACCATAGACGTTTGTCCCTACAGAGAGGAACAGAGAGAGTGGCAGAACTTTCCTGCATACTGTGAAGGTGACTTTGTTCTCAGTGGGAGAGCAGGTGGTCACTGCTTCCCTGGCTGACCTTGCTGTAAGCCTATCTATAATGTGAACACAGGGAGCAGAAAGGCCAGTTTGGTTGCAGCCTTCTGTTTCCTGCTTATGACCAAGCACTTGGATATAGTGCAGACCAAAATAAATAACAAGAAAAGCCAAAGGTGACCTGGTACTGGTAAATAATGTTCACTGGAGGCAAAGAAAACTATGATGCAATGCTAAGCAATGGCAGTAAGCAAGCAAGAAGGGGCAAGATTAATGAAAAAAGAAAACAACAACAACAACAACAGAAAACAAAAACAAAGGTAGGAAAGAATCATAAAAAAGAGCCTTATTTTTGAGATTTTATCATCTGGGAGAAAATTTCTCAGGGTTATTGTCTTTAAAATACCTTATAGGCTGAGACAATAACTTTTCTGTCATTTTTATAGTGCAAACATTGTAAAACTATTATATTGTGAGGCAGTATTATTACAAAGATCAATGTTTACACAACCCATATATTTATTACTGGCACTTGGTGTCTGTCTTTCCCTTAAAATGTTTCATGCTGCAGTCCATCATTTAAATGTGTTTGAATCATTACTTTCCTCTTTAATCTACAGAGTACATATGAACATAACACTGCAGGTGCACACATGCATATATAAGTGAATATATATATACATATATATTTAAATTAAAACTTATTTTATTTACATTTCTGAGCCTGTATTAGCTCACTTTCCAGCTAGACTTATTTTCCTAAATGTTCAAAGTTTAATTTTACACACACACACACACACACACACACACACTATGCTTAAATTGATATATATTTGAAGTTCATTCATATTTTTATCATATGAATTTGTTAATACCATCTTCAGATAATGATATCTCACTTAGATAATAGTAAAACTCATAAGGTAACTTCATTGCTGTGTGATGACACTTGTGTTATAGACACATGGAAACCACACTGAAAATGATCCTCCGAAGATCTTCAATCCTACTCACTGTGTTATCTTAACTTGGGAACAATCTTTCAGTGTCTTCCAGATATATACTCATATTTATTTTTATTTTAGTTTCCTGATAACTATGCTCATAAAGTTCCCATTAGAAAATTATTTGATTTTGTATACTAAATTATTTTAAAACTTTTGTTATATATTTTTTATCCTTATTATTTTAATGTGTGTGTGCATGCATGTGCATGTGTGTGCGTGTGTGTGTGTGTGTGTGTGTGTGTGTGTGTGTGTGTGTGTGTGTGTGTGCGTTTGAGTAGGTGCCACTTGTGTGAGGAGAAATAAGCTCCTTGACTGCTGAGACATCTCCCCTGCCCCTGTTTTTTTCTTTTTTAAAAATATTTAATGTTGTCTATTTGTTTATATTTGTTATTTTTCTTTTACTGGGCTTTTTTTATTTACATTTCAAATGCTACCCCCTTTCTCCGTTTCCCCTCCAGAAACCCACTCTCCTACCAGCCCTCCCCCTGCTTCTATGAGGATCCTCCCCCACCCACCCACTTACTCCCACCTCCTAGCCCTGGCATTCCCCTACACTGGAGACCTAACCCCAACAGGACCAATGACCACTCCTCCCACTGACGTCCAATAAGGTCATTCTCTGCCACATACATGGCTAGTGCCATGGGTCCCTCCATGTGTACTCTTTGGTTGGTGGTCTAGTCCCCGGGAGCTCCGGGAGGTCTGGCCCATTGACACTGTTGCTCCCTCCATAGGGCTGCAAACCCCCTCAGCTCCCTCAGTCCCTTCTCCAATGTTTCCATCGGGGACCCCGCACTCAGGGTCTTTCACTCATATTCAGTTTGTTTGAGACGCTCCTGTACACCTTTTCTTCCCTCACTCTGTTCCTATGTGCTCTCCAACTCTTTCACATTCACACCCAATGTCCCCTAGCATTTCTTAATTTTGCAGGTTCTATTATTCTCCTTTTCCTCTCTCTTAAAATCTGTTTTGTCTTATCTCATGAGCCTATGTCTAGCTACCTGGTCTTTATACGGTGTTCTACATAAGTGGGAATATGTAAACACTAGAAATAGTAAGCTAGGATACACACAAGTGAAAACCTGTTGTATTTTATCCAGTAATGCTCATTTTCCTATGTTTCCCACATTTAATTTTTCTTGAAAAATGAATAAGTTCCAGGGTGTATATGATCAAGATTCTAATAACCTATTCACCAGTTGTTAGATATCTTGGCTAACTACATCTCTTTGCCATGGTGAATAGATCAGCAATAATCATAGGTATGTAGCACTCTGTGGTAGGATATTGAATACTTTAGCTATGTCTCTAGGATTGCTTTAGGTGAATTATATGGCAATGTCTCTTTTCATTTTATGAGAAACCACTGCACATGTTGAAACCAGTGATTGAAATTATAAATCAATGCATCATTTGCGGGGCATCTGAGGTTGTTTTGTAAGTAAATGACTTGTTCCACAGTCTAAGGAATATGAAGTTGATTCAAAGACACCATCTTAAAACTGTCAAATATATTAATTAGATTAGATTAGATTAGATTAGACTAGATTAGAGGGATTGTAATCTTATTTCTGGAGACACAGAGATATGTAAATACCCAGAGCCCAAGGGCCAGACAGCTTAGTCTACTAGGTGATTTCCAAAGCAGCAAGAAAACCCTATCTCAAAAAAATGTTGGGAGATAGAAAGGAATAATGCTTCAAGTTATTTTTTGGCTTTAGGCTTCCACATGGACACTTGGACGTACATATCTACACACACACATAAATAAACACTCACACATGCACACCACACACCACAAAATTAGCACATGATCCACAATTTGCATTACAATGAACTATTCTTGTCTTTCTATGTATAAAGAATGACATTATAATATCTGCTCATTTTTTTGGAAAATCCATAGTGCTAATACAAATTTACATGTAATGTTTAAAGTGATTTTTTTAAAAAAATTGTTCTTCACTTAAAATCATTTAAAGCCATTTTATCAATGTCAAAAGTAAGTTACCATTTTGTTTCTACTTTTGATCATTATGACTGAAAGAAAATCACTGTAGAAATATACACAATGGGATGGTTAGGAATACAGTAAAAGAAACAGAGAATAGATACAGCTTAAGGAATCACCCGATTCTAATTCGGTGTGATCATTTAAGTCTGTGACCCCAGACCAGTTCTGTAATGCTTCCAAATTACTTTATAATTGGTCTTAGAGTGCCTAGCAGAAAAATTATGAAGCCATGAGGTTTTTACAGCTCTTTTATGTAAATTTGTGACAAACTGTAAGATTCTATGCCCTTCCAATTGATTTGCTTGCCTCAAAAATCAAAATAGACTGGCAAGCTTGGATTTTCCAGAGAGGTGACTTACATAACTTAGGATAGTAGTGCAAGCTGATTTCTGTAGCCCTACACCTATCATGGAGCATTTTTTGAAACACCCTCACCACATAGCTTATTTGTACAAGCTAACTCATATTAAAATTAACTATTTGCACACTTAATTTATCTTATAAATGATAACAGACTTTTAAAACCTGCCCTTGTTTATTAACTTCTTGATAGTTTAGGTTACTGAATTCATTTGAATTCATGGACACATTTAAACTAATTGATTTTGAGATAAAAGGTTTAATTTCAAACATTTACTTCAAATTTATCTTCAAATGTATACTAATATATTGTTAAAATAGAAATAATTATTTTTCTTTATGCATACCATCTTCTAGTCAAGAAGAGGAAACCTGCTTTATTTTACTTTTTGTCTTTTTTTTTTTTTTCAGGCTAAAAAATTTAAAATGACACTATTTGACCATGATCAAATGATGTTTTCATTATTACCTAGATGTGATTAAAGAAGTCATCTTGTTGATGAAAAGAAACTGAAAATTTCAGAAAGGATATTGTTTCTATATTTACCAAAAAATATTTAATTCAGGTTGCATTAAAAATAAAAAATACATTGGTTTATGTACATTAGTATTGAATATTTGGCTTTGTTAATTTTATATATACTACATTTAAATATTTCTATTTAAATGTATGACAAGCATAGTTAATTTTTTTATTTGTTTAATAACTTTCCCTGAAAAGATCTTGCCTCTCAGAGGCAAGCCTATTCCTAGTCTCTGGCTGTCAGAGAGTCTTATTGGCTTTGTCAGATAGAAGGCTAATGAGTCTGAGATGGTCCTAAAGTAAGGACTAAAACATTTGAGAGGCTGGCAGATAGCATAACACAAATGGAACATAATCAGCTCTCCAGCAGCTGATTAGGAAAGAGGGCACATTTTACTTGCAAATAGGACAGTTGGCAGGTTAACCTGAGCAGGTCTCAGTACTGTTGAAATCTCCTAATGGTGCTTTGTGAGTGTTTCCTCTTAAGATTTGACATGTTATAATTGTGTTACTTTGTGTATTTTTCTTTTGGGCTTCATAGGATGTTTGGGGGGGGTAAAAAAAAACCTTTAAAAATCACTAAAATGATTTCAGTTAATTTAGTTAAATAAGTATTTGAAATATGTTTTTCTTTCTTTCATTCTTTCTTTCTTTCTTTCTTTCTTTCTTTCTTTCTTTCTTTCTTCTTTTCTTTCTTTTCCCAGATAGCACTATATCTATGAGTTTGATATTTGACAATATTTTGATACACAGGAAAACATTAGTTTAAAAATTATTGTAAAAATTGTGATTCTATATGCAGAGAATAAAACAAAAATGTTTACCATTACATCTTAGATAATGCTAATTCACTGAAAAGTGATTAAAATCAGCCCATATTTATTGTTCTGTATTAAAAATAGAGAGCATAATCTCTTTTAGCAAAGTTATATAAGGACTAATGAAATTACCCCAATCGAAAAATGGGATATTATACTTCCCATATTATATAATGAAATTTCACATATTATATAATGATATTAATATGTGACAATGTTTTACAATTCAGATATATTAAGAATGAAATACCTTGGAAATAACTTCTACCATTCTGCACCTGTAATTATGTGAGTACATTAATTATATGATTGAGGACTATGTGAATTTTAATGATAAATAAGAAAGGAAAAATTATGAAAATCTGATAGAATAAAATATGATCTAAATTCAGTACTTTTACAGAGTTAAGCTATGCTAGTGACTGGAGCAATTAAATTCTACTAAAGCAGTAATTCATATAAATCAACAATTAAATTCCTTTTTAAGAATCTATAATTACTAATAGCTTCTTGGCTACTGCTGAAACTTCAAGTCCTCCTCTCCTCTTTATGATGGAATTTGGTCTTACTTGAGCTTACCTGTAGCTTCTGCATACTATGACAACTGCTGTGAGCTTCTATGTGTAGCTGCCCTAGTTGCTGATTGGTCTGGGCATATATAGAAACTCACTGGTAATCAATTCAAAATTGGTAACATGTTCATGTACTAGACTTTGATTGTTTTTGTTTTATTTTGTTTTCTTTCATTTTGTTTTGTCTATGGCATCTGATACTAGCAATTGGTAATTGCTGTAATAGAGAGAATTGGTCTTTAAGTATTGCCCCTGGTAAGTCAAACACACTGCTGTGGAAGAACACACAAGCAAGGGTGTATGGATAGTTCAGATTGGACTTGATGGGTAAAATATAAATAAGTAAATAAATAAATAAATAAATAAATGTGTCAACAGAGAAAGAAAAGAGCTGAGTGAAGCATGGAGAAGAGTTAAATATAATTAAAACACATTTACATTTTTTCAAAGATCTAATAAAAATATTTATAAGAATTTAAAGTTTTGATTCCAGTAAAAATACAAAGCCATTGATGTCTGCTTTGGAGAATGATATTAATGACCTTACTGTTTTTGTAAGACTCATAGACATTTTCTCTTTTGTGAACAATGCAAACTTTGAAAGTGGAGGGACAAAACTTTTAAGATCAAGATGGCAGAGAAAACCAGAGCAAGCAAGTCTTCTGGCCATAGCAAAGCAGCGGCACTCATGAACTCATGGTAGCGCTAGTTGCCTGCACAGGATTCCCGGTAATTCAATACAGTTAATATTGTAGAATGCAATGGGAAGGGGTTCGTGGTCCCCACTCCTAACTAAGGAGCTAGAGGTAGATACAGTTTCTCAGACAGAAAGACAAGATTTCCTTAATGGTGTGACTCTGGGTGTGTTCTACAGTGGCTTCTGAACATCCAAAAGTATGTGGACAGCACAAATGTGAGTTAATGTATTTTTAAATAAAAGAAAAGGATAGGAAACTATTGTAGGTCCAGTGGTGGTGGTGGATCTGAGGGTTGTTGGATGGAAGTGAGAAAAATATGATTAAATTACATTGAACGAACTCTTAAAGGAAATAACTTAAAAAGTAATGCACAAATAATTCTAAAAGCTAAATGGCTTTAACTCATTAATTCATTTTGGTGTTTAGTTTTTATTGGGTTACTTGAATAATTGTTATATCTAAGTACTAAATAAGACGATAAAATGTAAAGCCTTTGTTCTTAATATAAATTTTGTAAATAAAAATTTTTATTCTTAAATAGAAAGTTTGGTTTTAATAAAAACATGGAAATCCATGAAATATATACATTCTGTCATTTATAAACTACATTTATATTAAGTTCCTACCCTGTCATCACTCTGAAGTTTATCGGTAGTAAAAATGTGATACTTTCAATTATTCATTTACTACAGATATATGATTTTGAGATGCAAATAATTCTTTTTAAATTTTTTTTCTTAAAGTAATATATTCAACTTATAGGACAAGCTTAGTTCTAATTTCTGGATGAGAACATAGACCTTATGAGTATAATAAAATATTAGAATTTAAAAGGAAAAATGGATTCATAAGAGGGATTCATAAGAATTAAACACAAATCAATCACCCAATTCATACTGATTAGCTGATTTTTGTATTTAAGTAAGTTTTAAATAATGTATTAACTAAAAATTTCAGAAAAAGTACTAATTGTTTTAGTTATAGAAAAAAAAAAACCTAATAGTGCTGGTACTCTACCAACACAACTTGAAAAGTCTTTAGAAAAAAAAAATACATATAATATACTGAATAATCTTGTGGCAAATTCACACAAGACCAGAGAAGAGAGTAAGTTGATATCAAAAATTAGAACAAGCATCAAATCGATGACACATAATTAATAGTAAAGTATTGGCTGAGTGTTGTTTCACGTTTACGATTCTATGTTAAAGAAAAATGTGTTCAAGGATGCTCTGTAAAATCCTTAGTTTCATGTGAAGAGTATGATAAGATAGAAGTGGCCAAATGGTCAGAGAATGGGTCTCAAATACCTAAAATAATACACAAAAAGAAAAAGCAGACTTGGCTTGTACCCATCTACTATATCAGCAAAATTTTAATGTGGGGTAGGAATTATCTCTAGACATTTACTCTCTTTCATCACCTGGAAAGAGGGCTAGAGACATGGATCCAAGTGTCAAAGTTCTTGTGACACAAGGTTGAAAAACCTCTGATAAAATTCCTGAAGTGTATCTAAAAGATGGATACATAGCATGGGTATCTGTAAGTTCTGCAATCATACAGGGAGAAGGGAGGCAGATATAGAAGAATGCACAGACTCTTCTAGATAGGCAGACCGCTCTACATTGCAGAACAACACTAAATGAGGTTGAAATGAGGAGTGATACCTGTGTTTGACCTTCGACCTCTTCATGTACATACCATAATAAGTAAGAGCCTGCCTGCATCTGTATACAAAATGCTGATAAGCCTATGTTCAGGAACACACACACACACACACACACACACACACACACACACACACACTACAATTCAATTTACTAAAATTGAATTGTATCAATGATCCTAAAATATACTCCTATCTTGGAGGAATTCTCCCAACTACAACCAAGTTAATGATTCCAAGCACACTTGGCATCCATGAACATTCTGTATAAAGTGACAAGGGTTTTATATAAACAAAGAAAATTAAAAAAAAATAAAAACTTCAAGCTACTGTATGACATACTCAATTACTTCAGGGATAGAGGATTTATTTAGTTCTAATTAGTTCTAGTAGAATGGTGTAATAAATGACTAGTAGTGGATATTGGTATACCTTTTTTGAGGTAGAAGTGATAAAGCAATCAACCACTCCCACACAAGATGGCTACAACAACAGAAACACAATTGAAACGAATGAAAGTGTGTTGTTTGTGATAACATTATTGAGTCATATTTAGTGAACTGAGGCAGGCACAGAAAAACAATATTATATTATCACAGTGTAAAATCTAAACTGGGGGGGTCTCTGAAAAGTTGAGTGTGAAATAGTTTCAATTGTAGGATTGAGAAAATAAGACAGTGGGGATAAAGGAAAAGTACTAATTAGTACTGAGAAATAATTGAGTAAGAATGGAGTATGGTACTTCATTTCAATGTAGAGTGCAAATAGTAGCCATTTACTGTCAGCTTAGGAAAGCAAGAGATGGTGCTGCATTCTCAGCTTTAATTGGCATGCTTATATAATCCCCTTGAAGGCCTAAAAATTATTGCAGAAAAGAAAGAGAAAACCCATTGAAAGCTAGAGGTTGAGGGAGATCTATGAAACACTGTCTTGGCCATTGGAATAACAAAGCCAGAGCATCTCTGGCTATCTGCACAAGAGAACAGTAAAAAATATAAAATCAAAGAAAAGTGCCATGATAATTTAAGAAAATATTATTTCAATCATTTGAATATTTTCTTAATTTTTTAAAAAAAATTTCAAGCTGAGGGAAATCCATAAATTACTAGCCAATATGTGCTGCTTATATTCTTATACATGTGTCTTACTGAGAAAAGAAAACTACTGGGAGACAAGACAGAGTCTCTGAAGTTAAGAGCAGATGACTTTTGTCCACAGGATCCAGGTTTGTTTCTACATATGCACAATTTTTCTTACAACTGTAAATACATCCAATTCTAGATGATCTGACTCTTTCTTCTGACCTCTGCAGGGGCCAGGCATCCATATATATCATATACATGCATGCAAAACATTCATACACATAAAATAAAACAACTAAATGAAAATATAAATATTGCGATGACCTAAGTTTTATTTCAAGAACAAGGGGGGCAGAAGAGAAAAGGAAAGTTAATGTTTACAGCTGTGGTCCAAACCAACAACAAAACCCAGCTCTCCACAGTCCTTAAACCTTGCATCATAACTCCTAGCAGGGACTTTGGATAAACACTCTGGATTGCTAGTTGTAGTCAATTCAGAAATAGAAATTTTTAAGTCTTATGGACTGTCATATTCCACACTTTCTTGGCTTCCTATAGTTCCTCCCTTTAGTGTACAACAGAGTTGGTTCCATGTAAATTATTTATGCTTTGTTTGCCCAATCGGAATAACAAAAATCCTCTTGCGTATCAGTCAGAGCAGGTGTATTTCAGACTGTTATCTAGGGTTTAGAACTTGCCCCTGGCCCTGCTCTTTCATGGCTAGCATCTCTAACAGCTTCGTAAACCCTTTCGTTCAAGGCAACTCAGCCTCAAGAGCTTTTGCTGAACAATTTCTATATCAAATGCTTAACCTTTCTCTATTTTATCGGGACTTGCACAGATTCTCATCACCTTCCCTGTAAGAAGTATCACAGAAGAGACCTCTTAGAGTTCTGCTTAAGGTTGGGCTCCTTGTTGGTTTTTATAACATCTTGCAAACACCTGACCAGAGGCTAAACTTTCCCAAAGCGTGTGACCCATGAAAGCCACATGTTGTCTGTGTGTGTTTGAGCATGGTTTGTGAAACATGCAGTTTTGTGCTTTAAATGTTACTACCCAACCTTTGCTCAAAGCCTTTAAGCTTTTGTTCTGTAAACTGGAATAATTTCTCATTTTTGTTTGTGTTTTACCAGAGAAGTTTGAGCTCTTTACAGAAAAGACTGATTATGATGTTTTTAAACTTATCTCATAGTCCTACAACTCCTAAATTCTTTATTCCAAACATTATTATTTCCATGGCAATGTATCATTTGAATTCACAACCATTTAGCTATATATCCTTTCATTATCTTTATTATCATAACCTACTATCAGCTTTTTGTTTGGTGAGCTCATGTGCACACCTGCCCTCACAGCCTTGATGACAACATACAAATGTTTTCTAAAAGGAAGAAATTTGGATATTTCTATGTGGTATCATGATACCATTAATAGTAAAATAGATATTAGATATTGATTAAAAATTTATACTCGTCAAATTGATGTCTAATTAACTTCATTGAATATTTTAGACAGTTCCACAAATATTTTAGCTTTCTATGAACTACTTAATGTGTACATGGTATGTGTCTTCCTTACTTAGATCCAATGAACTGTGTACAACTAAACTTAAAATTATGCATATCTTCCTAGGAAATCTATTTAAACATGAATGATTTATTTAAAATAATGTATATATTTTTGCTAACTAGTTGTAAATCAAGTGAGTACATGTTTTGATGCCATGATTTCATTGGGAGAGGGGAAAACAATTAAAAAATCATTATAATTTAGAACAATACTATACCTCCAAGAATAATTAACAAATGCATCTCAAGTTAATGAGGCCAACATTTATATTCATGAGTCTTTATTTTAAACTGGAAAGCTTGTATTCCATAGACAAAATTATATAGCTAAGTTTTTCTATAAAATAAAATGAAAAAAAAAGGTACTTCCATTGTGAAAGACTTGTTGAGCTCAAACCTAAGCATGTGGATTTCAACTGACAGCTGTTAGTCCAAAGACTTGAAATATTGGGTGGAAAGGTTGAATGTTTTTTTCATAATCATCTCCTTCTCTGTCTTTCACATCACCCATAACAAGAATCCATATTTAAAACTTTGAAAGTAAAAAAGTTCCATGAGCAACTTTTCTTCTCACATTGCTCCATCCCTTAATTAGAAAGCTGACTGACAGTATCAATCCTTTGTCAATCCTGGATACACATTCTGAAACTCTGGCAAATGAATCACAGATATCCTGGTTTTTGTTTGGGCCAGGAAAGTTTTACTTTAGAATGAGAAATACAGCAGATGAAGAGGTTGTAAATAATCCCAGAACATTTCTACGATAAACAATTATATAGGAGTCACTGGAGAATGGGTATAATTAAAAGAAAAGTTTCATGTGCTTATAAAGTATATAGTCAATAGTAAATAGCTTGCTTTTATTTTTCAATTTTATCCTGTAGGAAAATTGAGTAGCAACTCTGGAAATTATAAATTATCATGAAAAAGTGTGTTTCCTTTATCTTTTGGTGATCTTTTATGGATCACCTTGTGTCAGAATTCACAAATAGACAAAAATATAATACTGTCAACATATACGTTAAAATACTGATTTTAATTTCTATATGAAGATATTTGATGTTAAGAATAAAATTATATGAATTCATATGTGCAAGTTTATATAAAATACAGATATAAAAGCTCTGGATAAAATTTTAAAATGAAAGTTTTTTCTAATATTCACATAGCCTTAGGCACTGTCGAAGGCAGCTTACAAGTCTCCAGGTGATATCCAGTGTTTAACTCTTTCCTCTTAATTCTGAATATCTTTAGCATGTACAGAACTCTTAATATTATTGAACATACCTTATCATTTAAAATTCCCAAAGACCATTCCTAAAAATATATTTCATTAAAGAAATTTAAAATAATGGCCTGGTTTGGTACTGAAGAAAACCATCTGCTGAGGAGTGGTTGCTAGTGGGAAAGTCAAAAGTAACATTTTTATTATCTTCAGACAGATAGAAAAGCTTCTTAGTTCACTTATGGTTTTCCTAGTTTATTTTATATTTAAGAAAGTCACAAATTGAAAGCATATCTTTTTACATAATGACTGTTTTGCAATCCTTTAAAGGATTGTGCACTGAACCACTATGCCTAACTTTAGAGTATAAATAGTATTTATATCTTTTGTCATTTTCATTGATCTTAACAAACATTCAGAAATATGAATACTTCTTATAAACATCTATTAGTGCACCTTCATATATGAAATATTTTCCTTATTTCAATGTGCTTTGATCACAGTTACACATAAGCACCTGTTCTGAGATATGAGAATTGTAAGATTAAGTTCTGCATGGACTATAGAACAAGTTCAAGGCCACACTAGGCAATTCAGTGAAATTCTACCTTAAGTAAATAGTAAATATGAAAAATCTGTGGTTATAGTATCCTGGTAAAGTGCTTGGCTGCCATTCATTTGACCCAAGGCAAAAATTCTTAGTGCTGAGTCTCAGCTTCTTAAAACCTCCTGAAGGAACTGTGAAATTTATTTATTTTGTATTACTGTGTATTAATTGTAATATAGGTAAAAAGTGAAATATAGTTTTAAGTACTTTGAATGTATTCAGTTAGAAAATGGTTAAGCTATACTCTACTTTTACCAATAGTCTTTCTCACTTTGGCAAATATCTGATTAAATTAATTTAAAGGAAAGATCGCATAATTTCACACATGCATTGAGGAATTAAAATCCACCCCAGTTGGATGGACAACACATTCTTAGTAGGCCCATGATTTTGCTAGTCCATCTGAGGTGACTTTCAGGAAGTAGAGAGTAATGAATGCTGGTATTCAGTTTTCTTTCTCTATTTTCCCTCTAGATTTGGTAGATTTCCCTCAGCCAATGTTTGCTCTTTTTTCTGTAGTCAAATATTGTTTGAAATACCTTCAAAGAAACACCCAGAGGTTCATCTCTTTGGTAACTGTCAATCCATTCATTTTAAAAATGACTACTCGACATTAGAAATCCCATTTCATCAACCACGTGAATTTGTTAAGACAAGATTAAAATATCCATTCATCTAATATCCATTAAAAAGCAAGAAGTTAATGCTTACAAATATTCAGTACAATATTACATTTAAATTAATTAAGCATCCTTGAACAAAAAAGTGAATTAATCTATATACCCACGTACTTGTGAATATGTGTACTACCTGTATTTTTAAAAGTACATAACAGTCAAATAGTAAAATTAAAATGACAAAAACAGAATCCAGGAACTTAATGAGGAATATTTTGTTCTTTAAAATAATTTCATAATACGTACTGAATTATTAGGATATGGTATAGTTTACTTCACATGTGGTTCTATTTTTTTACATACTTTTTTAGTGTTGCTATATTTAAATTCCATATGCCATTTGTAAATGTTTGACATAAATACAAATAATGTAAATGTTAGTAGAAAGAAAAATAATTTTTCAAAATAAGTCACCACTCAAGAGCCAAAGAAAATGGTTTGACAATGTTTGAAAATATGTATGTACTTACAGGAGATACTGCAGGAGACCACTGTATAAGTAAAGGCATCCACCTGTTTCCTTTTCCCTCTTCCCTTGTTATGAAACATGAGGCCAAAGTCAGACTGACAAAATAGGACTTTTTTTTTTTTGGTCTATATTCTATGGCCCTTTGTTTAGCTGAGTGGCCTAGGAATCTTGAGTACTATTCTAGAAAAATCTTTAACACACACACACACACACACGAACACACACACACACACACACACACACACACACACAGTTCAGTATTTCAACATATGTTGTGGTATAGTTAGGATATACAAAAAAAAGGTCAAGCTGTCTGGTTTGGCAATATAGCATACCTATTTCTTAAAAGATAGTTTATTCACTCTGGAGAATAAATTCTAATTTCCTGGTTTCACCTTATTCGGTTATTTTAAGAGATGATTTCTTTTTATATCAATCCATCATAATGCCATTTTCAGTTTGAGGAGGTGGTATCTCACATGTCAGACTTAGAAATGGCTTACAAATTCAGACTTTCAATAAAATTATTAGAAAATAATACATCACAAAGTATAGTGGCAAAGTTTAATGCCTCAAAAGCTACAAATTATTGTTTGGTTTCTAAAAATATGGCAGGAGTTTGATTTTGCTTGCATAGTCTTAGACTTTATGCCCAGTAAATACATAGTCAGGTAAAATACTAATGTGTTTAAATTGAATGCTGTAAAATATTAAGAAAATAAAATGCTACTTATATCTATTTTCCAAAGAGAATTTATAATGCTTTCGTTTGTTTGTTTGTTTGGTTGGTTGGTTGGTTTGTTGGTTTTAGTTTTTTGTTTTTTGTTTTTCTAGACAGGGTTTCTCTGTGTAGCCCTGGCTGTCCTGGAACTCACTCTGTAGACCAGACTGGCCTCGAACTCAGAAATCCTTCTGTATCTGCTTTCCAAGCACTGGGATTAAAGGTATGTGCCACCAGTTGCAGGACATGAATTTATAGTTTTAAAAATTGTTTCCTGGTCCTTCCAGTGACAGGTCCAAAGTAGGATCCAGCTCAAGGAGAGGTCCCAAGACTTGACACTATTACACAGGCTATGGAGCGCTCACAAAAGGGACCTAGCATGGCCGGCCACATTCCAGAAGAAACAACAAGCAGTTGAGAGTCAGATGCAGATATTTGTACCCAACCAATGTACAGAAGCAGCTGACCCCTGTCCACAAATTAGGGAAGGCTGAAAGAAGCTGAGGAGAAAGGCGATCATGTAGGAGAACTAGCAGTCTCAAATAGTCTGGACCCCTGCCATCTCTCAGACACTGAACCACCAAACAGACAGCCTATACCAGCTGATATGAGGCCCCCAACACACATACAGTAGAGAACTTCTGGGACTGTGTTCATTCAGGGATGATGCACCTAACCCTCAAGAGATGGGAGGCCAAGGGAGTTTCAGTTAGGATGGAGGGTGGGGACATCCAAGTGGAGACATGGAGGAGGGAATGAGGTGTGGGATGTGGAACAGTCGGAGGGTAAACCAGAAGGGGAATAAAATTTGGAATTCTAAATCAATAAATAAATAAGTTAAAATTGTTTCCTTTTTATGTTGAAAATGTTTTAATAGAAATAGAATTATATCACTTTTCTTTTATCTATTCAACCTCTCCTTTCAACAATTCTCATTTTTCCTTATACTTCTTACATATATATCTCTGTATGTAATATGTATTATATA
>NW_022196894.1:66587862-66589520 GCF_008632895.1 Mastomys coucha | reverse complement strand
ATCCTCATTAGGATTTTGTTCTTGCATATGTATGCTTTCAAGGATGACCATGCTGCATTAAACAACCAACAAGTGGGCTCATCTTTAGGAGAGCCAACAGATGCATATAGTTCTCTGACTCAGGGTGACACACAAAATTTCAAGACTGGAAAAACAAATTTCAATGGCTATGTTACATATTGCTCTCAAAATTGTTCTAGACTATAGAATTGACACCATTTTTTCTGTTTCACAGACAAATTCCAATGAAAAGGAATAGAACTTCTAGGAATAGAGTTAACAAAAATATAGAAAAGAAAAGGTAATCCATTGAATTTTATTACAAAAATGTCTACAGATTTCTACATTTAAATGAAAGCTAAGGAAAGTTCATAGCATATATAAAATGATATGAAATAACTAAAATGGAGACTTATGGATAAATTATCATATATTTAATGTGAAGTTAGCTATTTGCAAACTAGTAGTGTAATGAAAAATTTGAACAAATAAAGATCGAACACACATATTTTCTTGTGTTCTACTTCATTCTCATATTTTCAGTTAAATAAATAGTTCTATTATCAGATAAAACCAACAATAGTTTACTTAAATCAGATAATTCCTTGATAAATAATATTCTGTATATTCATAAGTCCATTAACTGTTCTAAAAATTTTCTAAAATGTTTTTCACCTAAGTCCTAGTGCTGAAAAGCAATGTCTAAAAAATAATCCAACATTTTCATTTTAATACAACAAGCTGTATTCCCCATTTAACTGACAAAGAATAACTTTTGTCATTCACAAAAAGTTTTGTCCTCATTTAGCTATAAAAAATGCTGATGTTCTACTTTATTCATTTAAGTTATTAAGATATGTAAAACTAACTGCTAGGTAATCCATTAATAGGATCTAAATTCATATTCTATAAATTATTTGTTAGAGGGCTATAAAAGTGTCTATTAGTACTCCATTGATTTCAATTGTTATTTTTCTTTTATTAGATATTTTATTTATTTACATTTCAAATGTTATCCCCTTCCCTGGTTTCCCCTCTGAAAAAAAAACCCTGTTCCCTCCCCCCTCCCACTGCAAATCTACTAGTTTCATGTTACATGACAACACAATTTTTGCTTGTGTTTGTAAATGCTGCTATCACAACTACTCCTTAAAGGAGTTAAGACAATACATAACCAAGGAGAAAAGTTTCTGTTTCTTCCCTATGTTTTGTTTTATTTAACTCATGTTTATCTTTTATTTTTATTTAAGAATTTAGTTTTGGTTTCATTTTCTATCTTTTGATAATAATCTTTTTTTGAAAATATCTTTTCATAGTGATAATAATGATAATAATAATATTAATAAAAATAATAATAACATAACTATTCACCATCCTTGGATTACTGTCACTACATGTGAGAAATATTTTCACTGAGCCTTCTAAGGCTATAGAAATAAAAGAAGTGGAAAGAAAATATTGATATGGCAAATTGCCCTTTATTTAAAAAATGCTTCTAATATGAATTTGGCTTTATAATCTGTCAAATAAAGATGGCACACGGAGATAAAAATAAACATCAGAACAGAAATGTTCTTTTCTTTCCTGTGAATAAATTTTCACGTCAGTCAAGTATCTGTCAGTGCATCTGCAGAGTGAGTGGCATGTCTTAAGTTAAA
>NW_022196894.1:66560442-66586795 GCF_008632895.1 Mastomys coucha | reverse complement strand
TGGAGGGGAAACTGGGAATGGAGAAATTTACATGTAAATAAAGAAAATATCTAAAAAAATAAAATAAATAAATCAAGATTGCAAAAATAAAAAAAAAAATGAACAGTAAGTCACATCTGCATCTGTAAACGGCAAACAACCATAACAGTAGAGTTCTTATTTTAGTCATCCATATACTATGGATCTCATCCCTAAATACATCTATTAACTATAAATAGGGAAATATTTATTTCATGAACTTTTAAAACAACAGTAGGGAGAGAGAACTTGTAGAGTCCTACTCTTGTAGAAAGACAGACCATCAAGTGGAGGGATGGGGTTGCCATCCCACAGTAAAAAGCTCTGACCCAATATTGACCCTGTCTAAAAGAACTATAGGGACAAAAATGGAGAAGAGATTGAAGGAAAGGAGGTCCATTGACTGGCACAAATTTAGATCCATCTCAAGGGAAGACTCTAAGGCTTGGCACCATTACTGATGCTATGGAATGGTTATAGACAGAAGCCTAGCATAGCTGGCCTCTGAGAGGCCTAAATAGCAGCTGACTAGGACAAACTCAGATACTTACACCCAAACAATGGACTGAAATTGGTGCACCCTGTGGTTGAATGAGGGAAAACATGGAATAAGTTGAGGAATAGGACCCCATAGGAAGATCAGCAGTCTCAACTATCCTGGACCCCTGTGATCTCTCAGACACTGTACACCATCCAGGCAGCATATACTACCTGGTCTGAGGCTCCTAATGCATATACAGCAGAGGACTGTCTAGTCTGAACTCAGTGAGAAAAGATGCACGTAATCTTTGAGAGACTCGAGACCCCAGGGAGTAGGGAGGCCTGGCAGGGTGGGGTGGTTTGGGTGGGGACATTCTCTTGAAGATGGGGGAGGGTGGAGTGAGGGGGGATGGAATGGGATGAGGAACTGTTGAAAGGCAAACCAGCAGAGGGATAAAGACTAGACTGCAAAAATAAAAAAGATTAAACATAATTATATATATATATATAATTATATGACTGTCATGAAATGTAATTATTAATGAAAAATTACTATAGATCAAAAGGCAAAAAAATTGATTTTAAACCAGATCCATATCTTATTTACTCTGGAGGACAAATTTGATATACTTGGTGAAATCTGAATGATGTTGGTATGCTATACAAGAGAACCACAGTGTAACTAAATTCCTGAAAGGATAACTGCATTATTGTAGTTTGTTTATGTAAAATATATTAATCAACATGATTATTTTTTGGGCATGTACACTAAGGAAAACTTTAAGAAAAATGACTACTTTGCTTTCTACTAGTAAAATATAGATATTTGGTAAAAGAAATTACTGGAATGTTGTATATTGCTCTCACTACTTTTTTATGAATGTGGATTTCCATCTTAAATCATAAGAACACAATTTAAAAGTAGACTGAAATTACACTTTTTATTTCTAAAATATTATATATTTCTTCCTGTTTTCAAATTATTAAATGTCGAATCAGTGGTACTGGTTTGGATATCACTCAACAAAGAACTGGATTTATGTGAAGAAATTTACAATTTTAGCACCAAACCCAAAACATTTAATCATAACTATAAGTGAAATGACTATAGGTTAAGTTATATTATACATCAGGTTTCTAATTCATCACAATTTGTGAAAATTTCAGTATTAAAAATAAATTTCATTGTAAAACTAATATTGATAACTAAGAAACATTTTCAATCGTTCATGTATTTCTCAATCTTGATTTCCTTCCCTAATTTGGATACATGCTTCTAACATTTGTAGGTGTAGGCTAACCTTTTATGAAAACCTCAGTAGGTGAGGAAATTGTGATTAGCCGTAGTAGGAAGCCAACAGATTGTATATATAAGCACATTGTTTCCATACACATAATTAAATAAATTGATAAAAATTATGAAAGTCAGAAATACAACATCAGATGTAGCTCCAGAAAATGTGGTTTAAAATACATTCTGATAATATGCACATCCATAAACTTTCTGTTCACTGGTATTTTTTTTAAAACTGCATTTCAACTTGGAAAGCTGACATCAAAACCATTACAAGACAAAACATTTATTGTAAATGGTTGAAAAGAGAAAATAAAATCATGCCATGCATGACTTAAGAAGGCACTATCCAATCTACTAAGGCAAGTACTTCATGTGAAAAATTAGACTTTAAGCTAATGTATTTTAGATTTCTAACACATTCAAAATCTCCATCTAGTTATACATATGCCAAGCAAGTCAGACTTCCATGAAAAGAAAATATACTTACCAAAGGAATAGACCCTTATATAAATTTAGGAGGAGGAGACCACAGAGCTTAACTAATTCTTGCCTTACAGGGAGTGTTTCAAGCACTTGCATTGTACTGGTAGCCTTTGATCTCCTATGAAATTTATATTCATAGCAGTCTAACACAGAAGAGAGTGAATAACGTGAAAACATAAAGGACAATGGCCCAAGGGAAGCATATGGATACAGCTGTATTTTAATATCATTTTTCTACATAACAACAGTAATAACGTCCTGGATTTCAATTTCTTTTTGCATTCAAGTGCCTCAAAGAACCCAGCAAAGTCAGAGAAGCCTGCTAGCCACATAAGTTAGTAAAATATCATTACCTATTTTACAGAGGGGTAAATCAATACATGGTAAAATTTAAAGATTATTCCAAAGTAAACTATTCTTTACCAGTTGCAAGCATTTTAGTTACTAGTAGTTATGTGCAAAGGGTAAATGTCTATGGAAATAACAGTGAAACCTTGGTCAAAGGAAAATCAATGTCTCTTACTTCTTGAACTAAAAACTAGCATGTAGCCAGGCAGTGGTGGCACATGCCTTTAATCCCAGTACTTAGGAGGCAGAGGCAGGAGGATTTCTGAGTTCAAAGCCAGCCTAGTCAACAGAGTGAGTTCCAGGACAACCAGGGATACACAGAGAAACCCTGTCTTGAAAATCCAAAACAAAAAACAAAAACAAAAATACTCAAAAAAACCAACAACAGCAACAACAAAAACAAACAAACATCCCCCCTCCCAAAAAAAAAAAACTAGCATGTACTAGTCTCTCTTTAGTGTAAGAACCTGATATTAGGATTTATGTAACACTTCAGATTTGGACATGGAGGTATAACTATCTTTCCTTTTGATTTAAGTAACATTACAGAAATGACAGCTAAAATGGTGAAAATGGACAGAATGAAACTACATTATACTTCAGGACAAAACAATTTGCATAAAACTTCAAAGAAAAATTGGAAAAATAGTAAAGTACCTCATGACTGTATAGTATGAATATATAGAATACATATGCACATATATCTGTATACATATGTACATACGTGTACTTATATGTGTATTCGCATAGACACACTTTCACTTGCCTTATACTTGTAGTCTCTGATCTTCTATGAAATTCTTTTCATGTCAGTCTAACACAGGAAAGAGTGAATAGTGTTTGTGTGTGTGTGTGTGTGTGTGTGCGTTTGATGGAAGAAGGAACTGGTAGATTTAGAATTTGAGAAAAAATAATGGCAACTTTTTAAATGAGATTTGAGTCTAACAAAATTGAAAGCTTAATAAATACAGTGCATGATATATAATATTTTATTCTAGGCCTGAATAATATCTAGCAGTTAGGAACTCTTGTTTATTTTGTACAAGAAGTCTATTTCCCAGAAATGACATGGTGCTTTACAATCATGCATGGCTCCACTTTCCAATCAATTGCTTCAACTACCTGAAACAATGATTTTGCATGAAGAAGTCCTGAGTCAAATAAACATTTGGCTTGCTTCCCTTGGCTTGCTCAACCTGTTCTCTTATAGAACCCAAGACTTCCAGCCCAGGGATGGCACCACCCACAAGGGGCCCTACTCCCTTGATCACTAATTGAGAAAATGCCCCACAGCTGGGTCTCATGGAGGCACTTCTTCAACTGAAGCTCCCTTCTCCGTGATAACTCTAGCCTGTGTCAAGTTGACACACAAAACCAGCCAGTAAGGAATATCTCTCTATGACCTCTGAGTCATCTCCTGCTTCCTGACCTGCTTGAGTTCCAGTCCTGACTTCCTCTGGTGATCATCAGCAATGTGGAAGAAAGCTGAATAAACCCTTTCCTCCCCAACTTGCTTCTTGGTCATGATGTTTGCACAGGAATAGAAACCCTGATTAAGACAGGGAGTTAATTCATTTTTTTTTACTTATATGATTTCTGTTTTATAATTATGTCTAACTTTTCTCTCCTATTGCTGTAATAAAATAACCAGACCAAATAAAAAGTTGAACTACAAATGTTTATTTGACTCAGGACTTCCTTGTACAAAATCATTGTTGCAGGTAGTTGAAGCAACTGATTATGTCACACCCATATTGAAGTGTAGGGAGTAATGAATTAATGTGCATATTATTGTGCTCAAATCACTTCCTCAACTCTGAAGCAATTCAAGGTCTCCTGAGTAGGGACTAATACCATCCAAAACTGGATAGGATGTTCTGCTCATTTCTCACAGATTAGCCCATAAAACAGTAATGCGAGCAATCTCTCATTAAGACACCCTTCTGAGGTAAATCTAATTGTTTTGAGTGGACAAATAAAAATAACTGTATCAATTTCTGTAATTATAATTTCAAGAAAACCATATGAAGAACAAATATTTCTACTTTCTAATCCCTCATATCATTCTATCCTTTACTTTGTGTTACTATGAATTATTGTTATCCCTATGAACCAAAATGTGAACTTGTTATAATTGTGAACTTTCAAATGTCTGTTGTGGGACTAGTCAACTGTAATCGAATTGGATTTAAGACCCTCCCTATATCAAGAAATTAATGTCTGATAGTGTACGCCTAGTCTCTTAGATGTTTGCTATGACCTTGGCTCTAGGGAGAAATATAATACTTTTGTTTCTGGAAATTTTCATGACAAGTAACTTGAACTATTTTAGTTTATACTCAGAAACAAATGATATCTTCCCCCTAAATCAATGAAGCCCCTTTGTTCTTTCCATAGTGGTGAATTAAATCTCTAGCTGGTCAAATTACAAAGAGCAATCCAGGATCAACTCAATATAAGACAATATGATGCATCCTAATGCTCATGGAGCAAGATAGAAGAGGGATCAGACAAATATAAATGTTGAGAAATATAGAGAAGAGCTGTAAAACATCCTCAACCTGTTTATGACACAATTGCAATCATGAACTGATAGTAGTTCTGGAGAAGAAGTGTCCTTGTGACAGTCAGGCACAGATGACAGAGAGACTCTTATTGGAGAACTCATGCCTACTGATAGGTTATGAGAGATAGAAGGTCATTGATTGCTAATATGTACCAACAGATGACCCTCTATCTTAAATAGGCAGCTTTAAAACAATGGTCATACAGATTATCTAGTTTTAACTCATTATCATGATGATTATATAATGAGCACTAACTCAACTCAGACAGCAATTAATAATTATAATAATAATGAAAGATTGTACAAATTGGGGGTGAGAGGGCTTGAGAAGTGTCCTGCAGAGCTGGAGGGAGGATTGAAGAGTTAGAGAAGACGATATGTTGAATAGATTTATGAAGTTCTTAAAAATTAAAAAGAAATTTAAAATTTTCTATTGCTTAAAAGTAATCTGAGCATGAGGATTATAGTGATGAGTGATATATGACAGGATATAGGGAGAGAGTAAATAAAATATATTATGTACACTTGTTAAATGACATGAAATAAAAATATTAAGTCTGAAATTTAAAAATTACAGATCTTAATTTAGTAAAACTTTACATAAAAATAATTTTTATAATATATCAGTATAATATAGGATAAATGTGAAGAATATTTCAGCAATGAAGACAATAAATTCTAAGTGACCTATAAAAAATTCTAAATGTGAAATATTTAAAACATATTAGTTGGCAAAATGATGAATTTGTTTTTATTATTGGTAGGAATGTTTTCAATTTATTTTAAAAAGTCACAAAAGATAGAATCAGAAAATAAATCATAGTAATTACGATGGCTAAGATTTGAATTTGATATTTAAAGAAATAGCAATATTATTGACAGTAATAATCATGAATTCAAGTAGAATTTTATAAAAATATCTCTGATATATTCAGATTATTGGATTGAAGAAGAATATAATTTAGTTTTATATTTTTATGTGTTTGGCTGTGATTTTATAGACACATCTTATAAATTAATATATAATTAATTAATAATTTAGAACAGAATTATATGACATTTTTTGATTCATTTTGAGTATGTCTTGAATTTGTTTACTTCTACTTTAATTATATAACTGACTATTTTTCAAAATTTAGTGTTACTTGTATTTCCCTTCAGCAAAAGTTGTATAATATATTTCATGGTAAGTGTTTTGGGCAATTTTCTATGCTGTTGTTTTGGTAACAATTTTACTTACATTTGTTTATTATTTGTTTTTTTTTTTTATGTATCAATGTAAAGGAGAGACAAAATGACATTGGTGCATCTTCTTATATTTTATAATAAATTTGAGTTTTGTTCTAATTGATCTTGAAATTTTTGGACTAAGCTCTCTAATCTTATTGTAGTTAAAACTATCTTTGAAAGGATATTTATTTATCATATAAAATCATCTATTTAAATTTTAATTTGAATTTCACATCATAAAATATATTTATGAACATGAGAGTACTATCTACTTCAGTTTTCTATTCTTGAAACCTGAAATTTCTTGTTTTAACTCTGCTTCTTTTATTACTCAATTCAGCCCCAAGTCTCATTTATTTTTGTCTTCAGGATTTTTTATATTGCATGTCTGTTTAATTTTGATTCTTAATTATTAAAACTTTCATTCAGTTATATCAACTATTTACATCAACAGCATTATTAACGTCCATACTACTTGTTTTGAACATTAATATTTCTTCCTATTTAGTAAGTCAAATAATACTAACGGCTAGTCATTACATATTTATGACTGATGGTATGTACAAACGTCTTAAATCATTAATGCTTCCATCATCACAAATGTCTATCTTACCTTATCTTGACATTTTTATTTTAAATATTCTTAAATTAGAGGGATAAAGACTTTCAAATTCACAAACTAATAATATTATATATGTATATGTAGTATATACATATATATACATATTTGCTCTCAAAAGGAAATATAGGAATATTACCAAAAAAGGTAATCTCAAACAAAATGTGGCCTTCCTTTGTCAGAGTGAAGGTGTTTCACCCTTTCCAGCTGATCCAGTTGATGGCTGAATATAAAATTTCCTAACATACATGGTACTCATACCTACACTCATACAAACGACTTACACATTATTGGCATATACTCAACACATAGGTACTCATCCTAGACAGGGTACTTTGGAATGTTAGAAGATTAGAATTAATTGGAAATTTATGATTATTTTATTTCATGAATATTACAGTTTTTTGGCCTTATAAATGAATGACTGAAAGTTCTACAAAGAAAGGTAGCAAACTATAGTGTAATATTCCATATTATATTTTTTTCAGATTCATTGTCAAATATTCTGATATATGTGACAGTGATTTTTAAACTCGTTGTAGTGTCCTATTTAAAATTGGGAATTCGAGCCTAAAGTTTTTCACACATTACCCCATTGGTCATGAAAGTCAAGGGTGAATTCACTTCAGTTCACTGAAGATCTCTTTCTAGATTCAATTGTTTCATCAGCATACAGTTTGATATTTTATCCTTCAGCCACCATTACTTTTTTCATTTGCTGGTATGCTGAGGTAATTTATGATGAAAACATTGATTCATACTAGTGTATTACCTATGGGTCTAATTATTCTCGCAGGTGGGATACTGTCTCGCTCATTGGAGATCCATAATTAGTGAGTGAGCATCTACTGAATAGAAAACTATCATAGTAATTTGCTGAAACAACTGAGTCAATCATTTTTAAATCAGATAATGGAATACATTAGTACCAAATGATTAAAAACAGAAAAAACACAAAAGGTATCTGTAGAATTCTCTTAATACATATAGATACTAATCTAAACAATCAATTACTGAACTTTTAAATATTTAAAGAGACCATATTATATACTTTAGTATTTTATAATTTCTATAAAATTAAAATGATTATTTAAATTAATAATGTTTGCTAATTAAAATGAAAAAATTCTAATCTAAATTTAATTTACAATGTTCCCCTAAACCCATGGCTTTTTTATATCACCCTTCACCTACAGTGATTTAACATTGAAACAGCCATGCAGATTTAATTATGCGTTGGCTCCTAAGGGATGCACTCATATATCAGTTTTCATCTCTCATGAACAGATCATTTTCTGTTAAGTTACAAACCCCTGAAAATCAATTTTTAATGGAAATACTCACACAACCTTAACTGTAAGGGAGCAAAAATGCAGGTATAATACCAAGTGGCAGGTTATTAACTATAACTTCAATTTTATGTTCGTTTGACACAAGACTATGTCAGCCATAAATAAGTAAGCATTTACTACACAATTCACACTTAACAAGAGATTATCCCTGAAGGAAAGTTTTAGTGGTTCTTGCATTGAGCCCCTGGGAACGTGGAAGGATTTTCCAACCTGCTTAGTAAGAAGGCACTGAACCAAAAAGAGTGCGCAAAAATGGTGTTTAAATTCTAATGAGAAACCCATCAAAGAAGGAAATGTAGAGTTTACTTGAGTGGCCACTATTATGTATAGCAGTTAAAGGAGAAAACGTTTTAAAAAAATAAACTCTCACTTATCATAAAAATAAGTCACAACATTGGGTGATATTTAAGCATTATGACACCCATATTTATTTTATATCTGTATCTATGTAGCTTATGAAGTTATATATGTATCTTTTTGATATACTCATTTGAATTAATTTTTAAAATGCTAAAGACCAAATAAGAATGCCCTGCTATTATCCAAAATGTATTACCCATAATGACAATTTCAAATGACATGGATTTTCTGCTGAATTACAATTTCCTTATATGTTGTCTTGAAAAGTATCTAATTTTCAATTTCAATATTTCCGAATTGTAAAATTGAGAAATTATCGTAACTTTTACAGGTAAAGATGACTGTTATTATGAAACTTTATTTAAATATCTAAACTAATTTCATAAGTGACTTTAATAATTTGTTATCATTACTCTAAAATCTATATATAAATTAAATCTTCTTTGAGTTATACCTTGCCTGCAATAATAACTGATGTTCATTGATTATTAGAGTTAATAGTTAAGCAAATAAAATACTACATTTCAATTAAAATATGGCATAAAAAGAAAATGAACTACCACCAAAATATTGACTATGTACCATAGAAATTGTGAACTTTATACTGTCTTTACTATGTTCTTCTATGGTCTTATACTTTATGAATATTTTTAAATATCTTTGAAGATTATAATATAATTACAATTTTTTTGCCTTCCCTTTAAACCCTCCAAATGCTCCCAGATATGTCTCCATATTTTCCAATAAATTCATAGCCTCATTTTCATTAATCATTCATACTTACATCTATATGGATGTACAAATACACATGAATATATATATATATCTAAATACAATCTGTTAAGTTTATATATTTATTTGTTTTCCGAGTTGATTCTGGAACTGAACAACTAATTGTTGTGTTTTTCCCTGGGCAAGGCCATGTCCTCGGCTTCTAGCCTGCCTCAGTTACTGTTTTAGTTAGGGTTTTACTGCTGAGAAGAGACACCATGACCAAGGCAACTGTTATAGAGAACAACATTTAATTGGGGCTGGCTTACTGGTTCAGAGGTTCAGTCCATTATCATCATGGTGAGAACATGACAGCATTCAGGCCAGCATGATGTAGACAGAGCCGAGAGTTCTACATCTTCATCTGAAGGCTGCTAGAGGAATACTGACTCCCAGGCAGCTAGGATGAGGGTCTTAAAGCATCGACAGTGTCACACCTACTCCAAGAAAGCCACACCTCCAAATATTGCTACTCTGTGAGGCAAGCATATACAAACCATCACAATTACTCAGTTGCTTTGTTGCTGCTGTTGTCGAGTTGACTCTCCATGGGCTTTTCCCTACCCAATTTACCATGCCTATTGGTGTCATCTTTGATTGAAATTGACCATTAACTTTACACTTGGGTAGTCATGTTGATGAAACTTCCTGGTATAGGTTCTGATGTTACTAGAAATCTGATATTCAGTGAATCATACATGAAATATAATAAATTACTTACAGCATTTTTATTTAATTATTTACATCTCAAATTTCATCCCCCTTAGCAGTCTCTACTCCCTTATTAGCTCCCCACCCCATCTTCCCTCCAGTTTGCCTCTAAAAGTATATTTCCCACCCATCCACCCGAACCTGTCTTACCCCTTTAGCATCTGCCTACTCTGGGGCATCAAGCCTCCACAGGACCAAGGACATCCCCTCCCATTTATGTCAGATAAGGCAGTCCTTGGCTACATATGTAGCTGGAGTCATGGACCTACGCATGTATATGCTTTGGCTGGTGGTTTAATTCCTGAGAGCTCTGAGTGGTCCAGTTAGTTGATATTGTTGTTCTTGATATGGGATTGCAATCCTTTCAGCTCCTTCAATCCTTCTAACTCTTCCATCAGGCCCTCCACCTCAGCCTAATAGTTGGCTGTGAGTATCTGCATCTGTTTTAGGTGTTAGCAAAGCTTCTCAGAGGACAGTTATACTAGGCTTCTTTCAGCAAACTCTTCATAGCATCAGCAATAGTGTCCAGGTTTGGTGTCTACAGATGGGATGGATCCCAAGGAGGGGTGGTCTCTAGATGGTTTTTCCTTTAGTCTCTGCTCAATTTTTTTTTGTCCCTGCATTTCATTTAGACAGTAACAGTTCTGGGTTAAAGATTTTGAGATTGTTAGATGCCCCCATTCCTCAACTCGGGGACATGTCTAACTACTGGAAGTGATATCTTCAGGTTCTAATTCTCCACTGTTTGTATTTAGCCTAATGTTATCCCTATTGAGAACTGAGAGGATCTCTCATCCCTGGAGTATTGGACTTTCTAGTGGTTCCCCCTGCCTCCTGCTATGTATTTCTATTCATTATCGTATCCCTCTGGAATTCTCTCCTGTCTCTCCTGTACCTGATCCTGATCCCCCTTTTTATCTCACCCTTCCCCCTCCACTCAGGCCTCTTCTCCCTCTGCTCCCCATGATTATTTTCTTCCCTCTTCTGGGTGGGATTGAAGAATCCAGACATTGGCATTCTCTGTTAAGCTTCATTTTCTCTGTGAGTTGTAGTGTGGGTATTCTGAGCTTTTTGGCTAATACACACTTATCAGTGAGTACATACTATGTATGTCCTTTTGGGTCTGAGTTACCTCACTCCGGATGATATTTTCTAGTTCTATCAATTTGTCTGCAAAATTTGTGAAGTTTCTCTTTTTAATAGGTGTGTAGTATACCATTGTTAAATGTACCACATTTTCTGTATCCTTCCTTCCTGTAAGGGACATCTGAATTGTTTCCAGCTTCTGACTATTATAAATAAGGCAGCTCAGTATCTGAGAGATCTTGGGATCTGTGTTAGTTGAGACTGCTCATCTTCTATGGTGTTGTCCTCCTCCTCAGGTTCTTTAAGCCTTTCCCTAATTCAACGACAGGGGTCCATGACTTTGGTCAAATTGTTGGGTGTAAGTTTATGCATCTATCTCAATCAACTTCTTGTTGGGCCTGTCAGTCTCAGTCAGATGCTTGTGGGGCCTCTCAGAGGACAGCCATAATAATCTCCTATTTGTAATCACACCATAACATCAGTAAAAATGTCAGGCCTTGGAGTCTTCCCTTGAGGTGGATCCCACTTTGGGCCTGTCACTGGAGTCTATTCATAACAGTCACAAATAATATAAAATATTTTCATGTAACTCTTACCAAGCATGTGAAAGATCTATATGACAAGAACTATAAATCCCTGAAAAAGAAATTGAAGAAGACCTTAGAAGATAGAAAGATGTCTCATACTCATGGACTGGTAGGAATAACATAGAGAAAATGGCCATCATACCAAAAGTAATCAACAGATTCAATGCAATCTTGGTCAAAATTCCAACACAATCCTTCACAGACATGGAAATAATAATTCTCATATTCATATGTGAAGAATAAAAAATAAATAACACAAGATAGTCGAAACAATTCTCAGCAATAAATAAACTTTTGGGGGAATCTTGATTCCTAACCTCAAGCTGTACTACAAAGCAAATGCATGGAATTGATTCAGAAACAGACACAATGATAAATGGATTATAATCAAAGACCCAGAAGTAAACCCACACACCTATGTACTCTTAAGCATTGAAAAAAAAGCCAAAAACATATAGTATAAAAAAGACATCTTCAATTAATGGTGCTTGTCTAACTGGTGGTCTGGATGTAGAAGAAAGTAGACCCATATTTATCACACTGCACAAAGCTCAAGTCCATGTGGATTAAGGACCTCAACACAAAAACAGAAAAACTGAATTTAATAGAAGAGAAAGTGAGAAAGAGCCTCAAACTCTTTGGCACAGGGAGATATTTCCTGAAGAGAACACCAATGGCTTAAGCTGAAAGATCAACAGTGGATAAATAGGATCCCATGAGACTGAAAAACTTTTGTAAGGCAAAAGACACCATCAATAGGACAAATCTGCAACCTCTTCACTAACCCTCCATCTGACAGTGGACTAATATCCAAAATATATAAGGAACTCAAGAAGTTAACCTCCAAAAACCCCAAATAAACCAACTAAAAAATAAGGTACAGAGCTAAAAGAATTCACAACAGAAGAATCTGGAATGGCCAAGAAACACTTAACAAAATGTTCAAAGTCCCTAGTAACAAAGAAATGGAATTCAAAATTGCTGTGAGATTTCATCCCATACCAATCAGATTGGCTAAGATCAAAATCTCAGGAGGCAGCAGATGCTGGAGAGGATGTGGAGAAAGAGAAACACTCCTCCATTGCCGTTGGGATTGCAAAGTGGTACAACCACTCTGGAAATCAGTCTGGTGGTTCTTGAGAAAATTGGAAATAGTTCTACCTGAGGACACAGCTATTCCCCTATTGGGCATATACCCAAAAGATGTTCCACCATATCACAAGGACATATGCTCCACTATGTTCATAGCAGCCTTGTCTATGATAGACAAATGCTAGAAACAAGCTAGATGTCCCTCAAATGAAGAATAAATACAAAAAAAATGTGGTTCATTTGCATAATGAAATACTATTCAACTGTTATAAATGAGGATATCATGAATTTTGCAGGCAAATGGATGGGACTAGAAAATATCTTCCTGAGTGTGGTAACTGAAACCCAAAAGGATATGCATGGTATGTACTCACTGTTTAGTAGATATAGACAAAATGCATAGAATTTCTAGGACACAACCCACAAACCATAAGAAGTGTAACAATTAGAAAAGCCTAAATGAGTATGTTTCAGTTCCCGTTAGAATGGGGAAGGAAGTAATCAAGGGAGGCAGAGGAGGGGGAGACCTGGGTTGAAGAGATAAGGGGGAAAGGAAAAGGGGTATATGTCATTTCTTATATTGAAAATGTTTTTGTCTTGAAAGGAAATATTGAAGTTTACTCAGTTATAAACATTTGAATGGAGGACCTTTTTTTAAAATTTTGCTAGCTATATCCTAGATGTGGAACTGCTTCTAACACACAATAAAGGCTGATTAATATTTGTTAAATGAAAATTACTTTCCAATATCAAGTAGAAGTCTTGCACAATAAAGCACTTTTGAAAATTCAGTCTTGTCCAGATGAAAGCCAGAACTACTTAATCTTACTGACACATTTCTAACTAGAACTTCTAGTTGCTTGAGGCTCAACTCGAAATCCCCTGACTTTCCAGTGTAATGTGAGTTTAATCTTTACTGCCAATTTTATTTGAGCCTGAAAATGAATTATTTTTGTAGCATTTATCACAGTTTTATCAAAGCAATATAATATGTGACTGAAAGATGAATATCAGTAGTTACTAAGTACTTTAATGTGTACTTTTGTTTATTTTATATTTAAAATAATTTAAGATATAGAGAATTGAATTTATTTGGGTAATTTCATTTTAATCTAAGGGTCCTTCCTTTTCTAACAAATGTGAGACTTTAATGAAAAATTTAAAAGACAACCTTCAGGAAACAAAAATATAATCTCCAAACCACAATTTTGTTTTATTTTTAACATTGCTTTGGGTAATACAATTTGAAGATGTGATATGTACTAATCTAATGTAGTGTTTCTCATGTATCTTCAAATAATATACTATTGGGATGTTGATCCTCTTCTGCTTCATCTACTTTACATAAGCCTTGTGTATTTTTTCAGTAAACATTTTTTAATAACTCACTGTCTATGTAATATACATTAACTAATATACCCTCAGAATGATATAAAATACTTTTACACCTACTTCATGTCTTGTCCAGAAGACAATGAAATTTGAGATAATATAACTAAAAGCTTAAATCCTGAAGTCATATGACACTTCTGGCTCTCACAACCTTTCCACCAGTCTTCTGAGACAATTCTTGATTCTGGGGAAAAGGATGTGATATGTTCCTTTGTTTCAGAATGATCATTTCACAGTGTTTTGCTCTCTGGACAGTGGCAAGCTGAAGGTCTCTGTGTTAATTATAATTTACCACAAGAGAATTCTCTGATGAATGTTGACAGATGCCTTGAACTATGTGTAAAACAATAAATCACTGGGAAATCACTTTTTACCATCAGAAGCAATAGGGAAATTGCACATATGAACTCACACCAGTTGTGGCTGCATGTACAAGATTAGCACAAACCCATGCCAGACAAATTCACAGTATGGAGCTCCATTGGCCAGGGAATCACACTATTAGCTGTGGAGCTATTGGCATTTGATAACTGGAGCTTATTGTCTTAGGGTTTTACTGTTGTGAACAGACACCATGACCATGGCAAATCTTATGAAGGACAACATTTAATTGAGATGGGCTTACAGGTTCAGAGGTTCAGGTCATTATCATCAAGGCAGGAACATGGCAATGTTCTGGCAGGCATAGTGCAGGAGGAGCTGAGAGTTCTAGCCCTTCATCTGAAGGCTGGTGGCAAAATAATGGCTTCCAGGCACTTAGGATGAGTTTTTATAGCAGACACACCTACTTCTATAGGGCCACATGTTCTAACAGTACCACTCCCTGGGCCGAGCATATACAAACCATCACACTTAGTTTACAGTTTCATTTAATGGTATGACTCCTAGTAGGTCAGCCACAATCCAGAACAGATAACACTCTAGATTATAAACAAGAAAAGGAGGAGAAAGAGGGGGAGTAAGAATAGGAGTAAGAGAAACAGGAGGAAGGAGAGAAGAAGAAGGTGAAAGAGAAGAAAATGTAAAGTTGGAGCTATAGAGAAGTGTGGGTGGAGAGTATGTTGAGTATAGAGGTAGGAACAGAGTTAGTATGATTGGAATACATTGTATAAAAGCAAGAAGTCCTGCAACTGCCTCCAGCTCAAAGTGAACCAGATCAGCTCTGTGATTAGTCTCTGCAGGCATGTAAGCTGGCCCAGTCCAGTGGCTGGGGGCGTCATGGTGTCCCATTGATCTGGGGAGAATGAAGACACTTTCATCACCGACCTGATGGTGGGACTCTGCACTGGGCAGAACAAAACTGGTGCCCCTTGCTGATCTGAGTACCTGATCAAGTATAATTAGATCCTTAGAATCGAGGAAGAGCTGGGCAGCAAAACCAAGTTTGCTGTTAAATCCTTCAGGAACCCCTTGGCCAAGTAAAGCATGGATTGGAGATCCCTGGAGCCACCAACTGCTTAGGTTCTCTGTCCCTGACGTCATCCAGGCAGCTTAAGGCCGGCCCAGTGCTTGCCCCTCCCATGTACGGCTTCGTTAGATGTCTACACCTGACCACCAGGAATCCTGCTGAAGAACCTAGCTGTGTAATCACGAGATTTGGCTGAATCATTGTTTGTCACCTGACTTCCCAGCTAGTATCTGGAGCCTTTGGAACTCCAGTGTAAACTCTAGGGTGCCCACCATCAAGACTCCCACAGTGGTTTACATGCAAAAGTAAAAGCCACAGAAGCCTCCCCCATCAAAAAAAATAATAATAACCTTAAACTTTGTTGTCAATGTGGAATAGCAAGATACGTGATTCACTCCTCAGTGAAGCTATAATTTCTGGCCAAATTTAATAATTTAAATATGAAAATTAAATAAAAATTCCAAATTTAAGCACATCAGAGCATCAGTAATAGTTTCAAGGTGTTAGGCCTTGGTGCCCTTCTCCCCAAGATGGACCCGAAGTTGTGCCATTCATTGACCATCGTTCCTTCATGCTCTTCTCCATTTTTGTCCTTGCAGTTCTTTTAGAAAGGAACAGTTCTGGGTCAGAAGTTTTAACAGTGGGTTAGTAAACCAGTCCTATCCTTCCATTTGTAGCCCTGTGTATGGATTGGAGGTAGACATTTTGATTTCTCTCTCCCACTTTGGATATTTTGGCTAAGATCATCCTCATTGTGTCCTGAGAGTCTCTCACTTCTGGAGAGTCCCTCACCCCCACCATATGAGGCTGCATAATTTCTGAAGAGGAGCCTGATCCTCAAGAGTCTTGAGGGCCAGAGATGGTGGAGATCTGGTGGGTGAGCAGCCTCTCAGAGACAGGGGCGAATTAGGAATGGGATGAAGAACTGTGAGTGGGAGAACTGGGAGGGACAATGGCTGGATTGTAAATAAATAAAATAATAATAAAAGAAATAAAAAATCCATTAATTAATAGAAATAATGGTTTGATTGCATACATATATATCCTTCCCTCTATCGCCCTTGGGGTGTTTGTGTGTTTGTGTTTTGTGAATATTTAAGATCTTTATCCTTTCTATTTAATTCCCCTCAATCTGAAGTATGAATTTTAGAAGTTTATGTCTTATCCTTAAAGGGCTGTAAATACAATAATAATACACTAAATTGGAAACTTTAGAGAAACAGAATTGTTTGAGATTTATTTTTCCTTGAACAAGATTATTATATTAACTATTAATGAATATATTCATTTATCTTCATGTTTGGAATCATTACTTTCATTTGTTCAACAATTTTCCCTTTGGTTCTTATGGGATTATTTCTGTTAGAAGCTTTCTCGTTTTACAATGTTAACATAATGTGCCCTCTCTTTCCTCATCCAATTTGTCTAAATGTTCCTGAAGTTCTACCTACATCCAATACATGACAATTTTATTATTCTTTTGGAATTCTGGTAAACAGGAGGTATGAAGGAGGCATGGAAAGTGAGAAGTGCTTATATTATAATCTGAAAAATAAATGTATTCTGATATCTATAATTGTGTTTATTTTACTGTATTAAAATGCTCTTCATGTTCCAATTATTGATTTAGAAAGGAAGGCCAACTATATGAGACACTTTTTAAAGCTATAGTTAATTTATTAAATGTTGTAATCATCATCTGAATTTTTAAAAATATGTCTCCATGCATTTTCAATTAGGTGCTTATTTCCATATATTTATTAAAATATAAACTTTGAGATATATTAGTTACTTTCCAAATCTTTTTGAACATGTATATATATATATATATATATATATATGTATATATATATATATACATATACATAAGTATGTATATATATCCTTTAGTTAACAACTAATCTCATTGCGTCTTTCTCAGAAGGCATTTTCAATACTACTCTCATTAAAAATCTAATAAACTTATTTCATGGCATTAAGTTGGATTTTGTTTTAAATATCCATTTGCATTTAAAATGTCTAATTTCTAATTTCTTATTGTTAGATGATAGGTGTAATTAGAATGTCTTATTTTCTTGTCATTCACAACCATTTTTTGAAGTTTCAGGCAGCATACATTAAATATATAAAGTGTCACATTTGACTTCACAAAGATGTAAAGTTATTTATGGAATTTAAAATCCATGATTTAACTGAATGATCATCTGATCATTGAACATAGTATATCTTCATCACATCATCACACCAAATCCAATAGAAATATATAATTAATTTTCTAAATAAATCTGTTCTCTTTCTTGTTGTGTAATCCTCTATTAGTGGAAGGTGAATGAATTTTGATTAATACTGTTCTAGAAAGATTGATATCTTCTCTACTCTTATGAATTTATCATACAATTTTTTAATTGAGAGATGATAATTATATTCTTCAAGAATAGTTATGACAACAGAATTTATCTGATTGCCTTTGTATTTCTGTCGGTTTTACTTCTTATATTCAAAATTCTAGTATTAGATACTTGTATATATATATGTTAATTAAATTTATATGAAAAATGGTGTCTGTATGACAATATAAACTTTGAGAAATATTATTTAGTTTCCAACCCTTTTTGAACTTGTATATATACATATATATGTACAATATATATTGTATATTGTATATATATGTATATATATACAAGTTCAAAAGGTAAGAACATGTGTGTATATATGTATTTATTAAAATATAAACTTTGAGATATATTAGTTACTTTCCAAATCTTTTGAACATGTATACATATATGTATATATATATATGTATATATATATGTATATATATCCTTCAGATATATATACATATATATATACATATATATTCTTCAGTTAACAACTAATCTGATTGCATCTTTCTCAATGTCTATATCTTCCAGGTAATTTTACTGATTATGCAATTTACATTTACATATAATTTATAAACTTTAATATTCTTTTTTTTTAATATAAGAACTTTCTCTTTGACCCTGTTAGGTCATGAAGTCACTGTATAACCCCGATTTGCCTGAAACTCATAGCAATTCTCCTGTCTCAGCCTTTCGTCTACTAGGAATCAATCATAGGACTACATTAACATGTCAGGCTACAGCCTATTTTAGAATACTGTCAGATTATTATTCTCAGCTGTCTTCTTATAACTTATTTGTTTCTTATTTTAAATTGAGACCAATCTTCTCCTATAACAAGTAATATTATATTGACTCAATTATGTACATAGTGCAATAAATAAATATATTTATGTATATGTATGTATATTTATATACACTGTATATAAATATACACTGTATATTTATATATTCTAATATATACACATTATGTTTTTATACATTATATTCATATATATGTATGCAATGACAATTGAATGAAATCAGAGACCATGAATTTTAAGGAGAGTAGGGATAGTAATACAGAATGTATGGAGGGAGGAAAGAAAGCAGAAATGGTGTAACTCAAATACAATCTCAAAAATGAAAATAAAGTAACAGAGGAGTCATTTTTGTTAAACAACATGAGGCCTTACATTTTGGGACTATTTAAGTGGGTTTTATATACATGGTGTCTTTCTTTAATGTGTTGATCTTATCAAACTAGTTTATATCATTTGTTTACATTATTTTAGTTGGTGATTTTTTAAATCACTTTCTTCTTGTTGAGTATTTTATCTGACTGATTTATTTTCTCTTTTTATTCCTGGGAATTCCTTTTTTTGTTTGTTTGTTCCATTGGCGTATTTTTTTTTTTTTTAGTTTTACTTTTCAACCCCTAATCTTTAGACATTTAGAAAAATACTGAGTGGTTTTCATATCCACTGCCTCTTATTAATAAGGTAAGATACTTTTCTGTTTTCTTCATTTCGTGGCCATATGTGGTGAGGATTAATCTCTTGTTGCTGGCAAAACAACTAGTATTATTACATGTGTATGTTGACATCTCTGATCTTCAAGTGAAGCTTGCGTGTGTAGTTTCTTCATGTATTCACCTGTCAATACTTATATATGTGAATATCATAGTAAGCCAACCCTCAGAGTTTGGACTCTGCAAACATTTTATCTGCCAATGAGTTTGTTCAGTGTTCTTCAGTACCTTGTGTCATATATCTCTTCTTTAGGATAAAGTTGTCTTTAATTTTATAGCTACCTAAATGTCCCTTTTTTTTAAATTTATTTATAGGGCATTAAACTTCTTTGCTAGGCTTCCAACATATTTTGGCTATAGTTATCTCATAAATTACACTCACTATCCAAAGCTATAAGACAGACATTCTACTAGACAATTAACCTAACCACAGGTGATTTATAGGAGTTAAGCATGTTTTAGGTAGGTAATCTTCTGATCTATTTGGTAGAACATACATATTAAACACATTTTGTCTTATATTTTCCTTATATTTTCACTCTGTTTTACTACATTGGAGATAGGTATCATTCTGATATTTTCATACATAATCTGGCGCATTGATTCTTTTCTGACCACTCTTTATCACCATTGTCTCCCTGTTATACTATTGATCCAAAGTAGACCCATTTCTGATTTCCTATCACATGTGTTCTATCTCCTACATCACCCCCTTTCCTGAAAACCTCTTTTCAAACTACAGCATATTTATCAAGGCCAGATATTCCTATTAATTGAAAAGAATTTGAAACAAAAGCAAATTATTTTTGTTCTAAAAATATTTTACTAGACATCCAAGTCATATGCAAATAAACAGAACTGAAAGATAAAAAGATATACATTTTATGATTTAAATTGTTATTTTCCTGACAGCTGAGATAAGAAATTTTTATTCATGCTTTTTTTATTAGATATTTTCTTTATTTACATTTCAAGTGTTATCACATTCCCTGGTTTCCCCTCTGAAAAACTCCCTATCCCCTCCCTCCTCCCCTTGCTCACCAACCTATCCTCTCTCACTTCCTGGCCCTGACATCCCCTACACTGGGGCATAGAGCCTTCATAGGACCAAGGGTCTCTCCTTCCAATGATGACCTACTAGGCCATCCTCTGTTACATATGCAGCTGGATACATGAGAGTCACTATGTAAACTCTTTTGTTGGTGGTTTAGTCCCTGAGAGCTCAGGGGGTGCTGGTAGTTCATATTGTTGTTCCTCCTATGGGGCTGCAAACCCCTTTAGCTCCGTCAACTACTTTCTAGCTCCTTCATTGGGGACCCTGTGCTCAGTTTATTTGTTGGCTGTGAGCATCTACTTCTGTATTTGTCAGGCACTGTCAGAGCCTCTCAGGAGACAGTTATATTATTAGGCTCCTATCATCAACCACTAGATGGCATCCACAATAGTGTCTGGATTTGGTGATTGTATATTAGATGGATCCCCAGGTAGGACAGTATCTGGATTGTCATTCCTTCAGTTTATGCTCCACACTTTGTCTCTGTAACTCCTTCCATGGGTATTTGTTCCCCCTTCTAAGAAGGATCAAAGTATCCACACTATGGTCTTCCTTCTTAAGTTTCCTGTGGTTTGCGGATTGTATCTTGTATATTTAAAGTTACTGGGCTAATATCCAATTATCAATTAGTGCATACCATGTATGTTCTTTTGTGATTGGGTTACCTCACTCAGGATGATATCCTACAGATCCATCCATTTGCTTAAGAATTTCATAAGTTCATTGTTTTTAATAGCTGAGTAGTACTCAATTGTATAAATATACCACATTTTCTATATCCATTCCTCTGTTGAGGGACATCTGGGTTCTTTCCATCTTCTGGATATTATAAATAAAGGCTGCTATGAACATAGTGGAGCATGTGTCCTTCTTACATGTTGACACATCTTCTGGGTATGTGCCCAGGAGTGGTATTGCTGGGTTCTCAGGTAGTAAAATGTCCAAATTTCTGAGGAGCTGCCAAAATGATTTCCAGAGTGGTTGTACCAGTGTACAGTGGTTGTTGCAATCTCACCAGTAATGGATGAGTGTTCTCCTTCTCCCCAACCTTGCAGCATCTGCTGTCACCTGAGTATTTTGTCTTAGCCATTCTGACTGGTGTGAGGTGGATTTTCATTTCCCTGATAACTAAGGATGCTGAACATTTCTTTAGGTGCTTCTCAACCAGTTGGCATTCCTCAGTTGAGAACTCTTTGTTTATCTCTGTACCTCATTTTTAACAGGATTATTTGGTTTTCTGGAGTCTAACTTCTTGAGTTCTTTGTATATATTGGATATTAGCCCTCAACCTGATATAGGATTGGTAAGGATCTTTTCCCAATCTGTTGATTGCTGTTTTGTCCTATTGACAGTGTCCCTTACCTTACAGAAGCTTTGTAATTTTATGAGGTCTCATTTGTCAATTCTTGATCTTAGAGCATAAGCTATTGGTATTCTGCTCAAGAAATATTCCCCTGTGTCTATGGGCTCCAGGCTCTTCCTCATTCTTTTTTATTAGTTTTAGTATGTCTGGTTTTATTTGGAGGTCCTTGTTCCACTTGGACTTGAGCTTTTTTCAGGGAGATAAGAATGGATCTATTTGCCTTCTTCTACATGTTAACCGCCAGTTGAGGCAGCACCATTTGTTGAAAAGGCTGCCTTTTATTCACTGGGTGGTTTTAGCTCCTTTGTCAAAGATCAAGTGTCCATAAGTGTGTGGGTTCATTTCTGGGGCTTCGATTCTATTCCATCGGTGTACCTGCAAGTCACTGTACCAATACCAGTTTATACAACAATTGCTCTGTTGTAGAGCTTAAGGTCCGGGGTGGTGATTCCATCAGAAGTTATTTTATTGTTGAACAGTTTTTGCTATCATAAGTTTTTTGTTATTCCAGATGATTTTACAAATTTTTCTTTCTAACTCTGTGAAGAATTGAGTTGGAATTTTGATGGGGATTGCATTGAATCTACAGATTGCTTTCGGCAAGATGGCCATTTTTTACTATATTAATTCTGCAATCCATGAGCATGGGAGATCTTTCCATCTTCTGAGATCTTCTTCAATATTTTTTTCAGATACTTAATGTTCTTGTCATACAAATCTTTCACTTGCTTAGTTAGAGTCACACCAAGGTATTTTATATTATTTGTGACTATTGTGAAAGGTGTTGTTTCCCTAATTTTTTTCTCAGCCTGTTTATCCTTTGTATAGAGGAAGGCTACTGATTTATTTGAGTTAATTCTATATCCAGCCAATTTGCTGAAGTTGTTTATCAGGCTTAAGAGTTCTTTGGAGGATTTTTTTGGGGTAACAAGTATATTATCATATCCTCTGCAAATAGTGATATTTTGACTTCTTCTTTTCCAAATTGTATCCCTTTGATCTCCTTTTGTTGTCTAATTGCTCTGGCTAGGACTTTGAGTACTATATTAAATAGGTAGGGAGAGAGTGGGCAGCCTTGTCCAGTCCCGGATTTTAGTGATATTATTTCAAGTTTCTTTCTGTTTAGTTTGATGTTGGCTAGTGATTTGCTGTATATTGCTTTCACTATGTTTACCTATGGGTTAAGTTTCTGATCTTTCTAAGACTTTTATCACAAAGGGGTGTTGGGATTTATCAAATGCTTTCTCAGTATCTAATGAGATGATCATATATTTTTTCTTTGAGTTTGTTTATATAATGCATTATGTTGATGGATTTCCATATATTGGACCATCCCTGCATTCCTGGGATGAGGCCTACTTGATTATCATGGATGACCATTTTGATGTGTTCTTGGATTCAATTAGCAAGAATTTCATTGAGTATTTTTGCATCGATATTCATAAGGGAGATTAGTCTGAAATTTTCTTTGTTGGGTCTTTGTGTAGTTAAGTTATCAGAGTAATTGTGGCTTTATAGAATGAACTGGGTAGGATGCCTTCTGTTTCTATTTTGTGGAATAGTTTGAGGAGTATTGGTATTAGGTCTTCTTTGAAGGTCTAATAGAATACTGCACTAAACCCATCTGGTCCTGGGCTTTTCTTGGTTGGGAGATTATGAATGACTCTATTTCTTTAGGGGATATGAGACAGTTTAGATTGTTTATCTGATCTTGATTTAAATTTGGTTCCTTTTATCTATCTAGAAAATTGTCGCTTTCATCCAGGTTTTCCAGTTTTGTTGAGTCTAGGTTTTTGTCATAGGATCTCATGATTTTTTGATTCCCCTAGTTTCTGTTGTTTTGTCTCCCTTTTCATTTCTGATTTTGTTAATTAGGATTCTGTCTCTGTGCCCTCTAATTAGCCTGGCTAAGGGTTTATCCATTTTGTTGATTTTTCAAAGAACCAGCTTCTGATTTGATTGATTCTTTGTATAGTTCTTGTTTCCACTTGGAACTCCCTGAGTTTGACTATTTCCTGCCTTCTACTCATCTTGGGTGAATTTGGTTCTTTTTGTTCTAGAGCTTTCAGATGTGCTGTCAAACTACTAGTATGCTAGAAACTCTTTCCAGTTTCTTTTTTGAGGCACTCAGAGTTATGAGTTTTCCTCTTAGCACTCCTTTCCTCATGTGGCATAAGATTGGGTATATTGTGGCTTTATTTTCATTAAACTCTAAAAAGTCTTTACTTTCTTTATTTCTTCCTTGACCACGTTATCATTGAATATAGTGTTGTTCACCTTCCATGTGTATGTAGACTTTCTATTGTTTATTGTTTTTTTTTGAGAACCAGCCCATAGTCCATGGTGATCTGATAGGATTCATGGAATTATTTCAATCTTCTTGTGTCTGTTAAGACCTGTTTTATGAGTGATTATATGGTCAATTTTGGAGAAGGTAGCATAAGGTGCTTAGGAGAAGGTACATCCTTTTGTTTTAGGATAAAATGTTCTATAGATACCTGTTAAATCCATTTGTTTCATAACTTCTATTAGTTTCACTGTATCTCTGTTTAGTTTCTGTTTTCATAATCTGTCTATTGCAGAGAGTGGGATGTTGAAGTCTCCCACTATTATTGTGTGTGGTGCAATGTGGCTTTGAGCTTTAGTAAAGTTTCTTTTATGAATATGGATGCCCTTGCATTAGGAGCATAGATGTTCAGCATTAAGAGTTCTTCTTGGTAGATTTTTTTCTTAATGAGTATGAAACATCTCTCCTTATCTTTTTTTGATCACATCAGGTTGAAAGTCAATTTTATTCGATATTAGAATGGCTACTCCAGCTTGATACTTGTGATCATTTGCTTGAAAAATTGTTTTTCTAGCCTTTTGCTCTGAGGTAGTGTCTGTCTTTTTCACTGAGTTGGGTTTCCTGTATGCAGCAAAATATTGGATCCTGTTTATGTAACCAGTCTGATAGTCTATGTCTTTTATTCCTGAATTGAGTCCATTGATATTATGAGATATAAAGAAGAAATAATTGTTACTTCCTGTTAATTTTGTTATTGGAGCTGGAATTTTGCTCATGTGATTATCTTCTTTTAGTTTTGTTGAAAGATTACTTTCTTGCTTTTTCTAGGGTGTAGTTTCCCTCCTTGTGTTGGAGTATTCCATTTATTATCCTTTAAAGGGCTGGATTTGTGGAAAGATATTGTATAAATTTGCTTATGTCATGGAATATCTTGGTTTCTTCATCTAAGGTAATTGAAAGTTTTGCTGGGTATAGTAGCCTGGGCTGGCGTTTGTTTTTTCTTAAATTCTGTATGACACCTCCCCAAGATCTTCTGGCTTTCATATTCTCTTGGGAGAAGTCTGATATAATTCTGATAGGTCTACCTTTATATGTTACTTGATCCTTTTCCCTCATTGCTTTTAATATTCTTTCTTTGTTTTGTGCATTTTGTGTTTTGATTATTATGTGATAGGAGGAAATTCTTTTCTGGTCCAAACTATTTGGCGTACTGTAGGCTTCTTGTATCTTCATAGGCATCTCTTTGTTTAGGTTAGGGAAATTTTCTTCTATAATTTTGTTGAAGATATTTACTGACCCTTTAAGTTGGAAATCTTTACTCTCTTCTATACCTATTATCCTTAGGTTCGGTCTTCTCATTGTGTCCTGGATTTCCTGGATGTTTTGGGTGAGGATCTTTTTGCATTTTGCATTTTCTTTGATTATTGTGTCAATGTTTTCCATGGTAACATCTGCTCCTGGGATTCTCTCTTCTATCATTGTAGTCTCTTTTTGATGTTTGTATCTTTGGTTCCTGACTTCCTTTCTAGTTTTTTTTTTTTTTTAATCTCCATTGTTGTCTCCCTTTGTGATTTCTTTATTGTTTCTACTTCCATTTTTAGATCCTGGATGATTTTGTTCTAATGCTTCACCTGTTTGGTGGTGTTTTCCTGTAATTCTTTAAGGAATTTTGTTTGTTTGTTTGTTTGTTTGATTGGTTTTTTACTTTGAAATACCCGATATTTATTATCTTACACTTGTAAATATAACATGTCCAGATTGAGTGTAGTGGAAGAAGGGCTACATGCTGCACAGTAGTTTCCTTCTAAGGGTTATAAGGCAGGCAGTATCCATCCTTTCATTTCCAGGAGATATCAGTATTCCCTGGTTTGTGGTTTCATCTCTATCATATCTACAAGGTCAAAATGCTCATATCTTCTAATCTCCTAAAGATGTATCTCTAAGTACATTTTTACCCT
>NW_022196894.1:66557015-66559942 GCF_008632895.1 Mastomys coucha | reverse complement strand
GCAGCCAGCAGGCATAGCACTCAGACCAGGAAGGTGAGAGATTATGCACTCAACCATAAGAACAAAGCGTAGACAATGAACTGGAAGCAAGGTGAGACTAGAATCACAAAAACTGCTCCTTGGTCACATATCTCCTCCAACAACTCTCATCAAACAACACGACCTACTGAAGTACAAATGTTCAAATATCTATGCATATGAGAATATTCCTCTTTCAAAATACCATTCCTTCCCATGTCCCCTATAGATTCATGGTTATATCTTCATGTAAAGAATTCCTCTTTAAGGATTTTTTATCTTTTTTCTTTATGGGCTTCTATCTGTTTTCCTGTGTTCTCATGCTATTCTTTCAGGGATTTTCGTGTTTCCTCTTTAAGGGCTTCTACCTGTTTACTGGTGTTCTTCTGTATTTCTTTAATGGTGTTATTTATGTCCTTCTTAAAATATTCTGTCAACATCATGGGATATGATTTCAAATCCAAATCATGCTTTTCTGGTGTGTTGAGGTATCCTGGTGGGTTATGATGATGCCAAGTAATCCTGTTTTCTGTTGGTAAGATTCTTATGTTTGCCTTTTGCCATCTGTTGATCTCTGGTGTTAGATGTTTTTGCTGTCTGTGACTGGAGCTTGTTCCTCCTGTGGGTATGTAAGCCTGTGTCAGTCTGTTCAGGCAATCTAGACCCAGTAGAATAATAGGTCTGAACCCTGGTGACCCAGTTGACAATAGCTTTACCTGAAAGGGACAGAAGGTATTTGGCCAGAAATCCTGAGTCCTTGGCTACTGTTTCAGTCACAACGTCTCTCACAGCTGCCCCATAGGAGATTTGTGTTTTGTCACGTAGACAATGCCCCAAGCTCCCAGCATTCTAGCTGGACCCTAGCCTCAGTCATCTGACCACAGCCAGGCATGCCTTGCCCCACAGACAGATAGCCATGCCTCACATAATATAAGGAGTGTTTTGGCCCCTCCTCTCCCTCTTGCCCTCTTTCCTCTCACCTTTCTCTCTCTCCTGCTCTTTGTTCTCTCTCTTGCTTTCCTCTCTTGCTCTTTTGCTTTCTTTTTCTCCTTTCTCCCCTTCTTTCCTCTCCTTTCTTTCTCTTTATGTGGCCAGCCTATTTTCTCTTTCCTATAATAAAATATCTCACTTATGTATTGCCTCCTTTAACTAATGTACCATGCAGCCCCACGCCCTAGCAGCAGAGAGCTGCAGCTTCAGACAGCAGCAAAGAGACACAGGCACCACATGTCAGCACTCCTAGGAGACCAGCTCTGTCCTGGCAAGACCCCTGCACAGAGAGCTGCGGAACATCCCCACCTCCTGGATGCAGATGGAGGCAGGAAAGACCCTGTCCCAGGTGTTCTACTGCTTCTACAGCCTGTGGGCTCCTGGTTGACCCTACCTTAGACCTATTCATGTCTTATTGTAACTGTTTATGTTAAATCTCTGTTCATATGATCACAATTCTTAATTTATATAATCTGTTAAGAAATGTATTTTATTCTGTTGTTTAGGCATATGCAACTTTTAATGAAATCATTCTTTCTTCAAACTATATGTCTATAAGTTGAGTATAATGGGCATGAACCTAATTATTTATGAATATTAAATCATACCTAATTAGAAACAATAGGTGGTTTTAGGTATAAATGATATTGATACCTGTAAGTGCTTTCTAACATTCCACTTTCCTTATTGGGATATTTTACTTTTCCAGATTCCTTTTAGAATATGTACTTATTGTGAGCATAAAACCAGAAAACATGTGACGATCTAGGAGTAGAGGCAAGAAATGTTATCAAACCTGCTTATTCTTGTTCAGAGATAGCTAACTATACCATTCTCTGACTTTAAACTCTAATAGTCACCCATATGTGCCACCAAACTGGGCCTAAGGACATGGATGTGTCCACTATCTCAATGGGTTATACATTTGTGTTAGTCAGGGTTCTCTAGAGTCACAGAACTTATGGTAGTCTCTATATAGTAAAGGAATTTATTAATGACTTACAGTCTGTAGTCCTATTCCCAACAATGGAGCAGTAGCTGGGAATGGAAGTCCAAGGATCTAGAAGTTGCTCAGTTCCACAAGACAAGCAGGCAAAGCAGAGAGAGAGCCTTCCTTCTTCCAATGTCCTTATATATGTCTCCAGCAAAAGGTATGGCCCAAACTAAAGGTGTGTGCTGCCACACCTTAAATTCCAGATGACCTTGAACTCAGAGTCTTCCTGTCTTAATCTTCTGAGATTCATAGCCACTATGCCTCAATGTCTCCATGCCAAGATTCAAGTCAGAAACTTGTATCTCTCAGCCTCCAGATTAGAGCCACAGGTAAGCCTTCCAATTCTGGATTGTAGTTCATTTCAGATATAGTCAAGTTGATAATGAAGAATAGCCACTACAACATTTTAAATAATTTTTTATAGCTTCACAATGTATCCTCAATAATAATGGTCTTTCTTGTTCAGCATTCAAGAATAATATTTCTGTACTCACTTATTAAATCCCATAAGTAGTTTTACTGTTCATTAACAGGGTATGTTGAATTTTGGTAGGATAAGTATAAAGAATATCCTAGGCTGTATGAACCATATCATAAGAAAGATAAACTTGGAAGTTTTCTATCCTAACACAGGAATAGATGTTTGCAGCTCTGTCTTCAGTTTAACTACAGGAAATTAGATGTTTTTTCAGGAAATACTTTTCAAAAATCCTTGTTCTATGGATGATCCTAGACTTGTGAGTGGTATCTAGTGGGGGTGAGGGAATGCAGTGTGTGATCAATGAGTAGCTTGTAATAAAGAACTACCCATTGATAGCTAAGCTGGGACCAATGAGAAATTAATATTTTTAATTGAGTTAAGTTTTATTGTATTATGATGAGAAAAGATACATGATTTCAATTTATCTGAATTTGTTAACATTTA
>NW_022196894.1:66528899-66556977 GCF_008632895.1 Mastomys coucha | reverse complement strand
AACATATTTTAAGTAAATAGAATTACATCACATTCTTGTTTCCCTTTTGCACCCCAACTCCTCCCAGACACCCTGTTCAATACCTGTAATACCTTTTGGGTTTTTTTTTGTCTTATTTTTTAAAATTTATAAAATATTGTAACAATAAAAATGAGTATTATAAATGTTGTTTGATGTAAAACAATCAATTGAACGGTCTTATGTAGATGCTTGTCTACAGTAATACTGAAAATACATACATTTGTCTCATACTGAAAATACATACATTTGTCTCAATATAAATTTGAAATAACTCAAAACATATTAACTGTATATTTTAAAATAATACATCATTACTAGTATTTTATAAATGAACATAAATAGATAGTCTTTTTGTTTCTTTGTTTTGTTTTTAGTAGAGCTTAAAGTCTTGGCTCTTACTGTGGTACAAGCCCAAAATAAAAATAATTTAACAATTTTTAGACATATTATGAGAGCTACTATGAGAGCTACTTCAATCTTTTTTTTTGTTTGTTTTTGTTTTTGTGTTTTTTGTTTTTTTCAAGACAGGGTTTCTATGTGTAGTCCTGTGTCCTAGAACTCACTCTGTAGACCAGGCTGGCCTCAAACTTAGAAACCCACATGCCTCCCAAGTGCAGGGATTAAAGGTGTGCGCCACCAGTGCAAGTCACAATTGTTTCTTGATAAGGATTTAGGAAGTCTCCTGACTCAGGAGCCTAGCAAACATCTATGGAATTTTCAAAGAAGAAGTACAAAGATAAGGTGCAAAGATCAGAAGAGGTGATGCTTAAAGAATATCCACTGCAGACTTTCTATGGTATAGAACGTTAGAGCAGTAGCAAGTTAGGGGGCGCAAGGGAAAACAATCTTCTTTCTCTACTTCTCTTCGTCCTTGGTTTTTTTTTCTCCTCACAAACCTATCTTTATTCTTTTTTATTACTGATGAACTCTGTGCATAAAGAAGTAAAACAACAAAAAATGGGATTGGTAATGATATTAACATACATATGTATTTTCTTATAATTTTTAATTTTATAATATTGTGAAACAAAAATTTATTAGAGTTCATTCTTCAGATTAATCATTTGAAAGGTCAAATTCTCTGATATGGGTAGGCCTCAGCAGTATCTTCAAACTTAATGATGTAATTTTTTAACCAGCTTGAACTTACTTGTGGCTTCTGCAGATAGCCAGAATTTTTGTAAAATCTTATGTACAAAAGCCAAGTTTTATCAAGAAAACAGCATTTCCCAGTACTCCTTCCTGGCCTCTGGTTCTCATGTCTCTTCTCTTCTCTTCTACTTGGTTTTCTAACTCTTGGCATGAGTCTGTGTGTAGGGGGAGAGTGATGTAGACAGATGTTCCATCTCAGCTATCACAGTCACTGCTACTTAGCTCTTTAAACTGATATGTGTCTATGTATTAACAAAAACAAACACCAATAGGAAGTTTTTGTCCAAGGTTGACAGTAAGAAAAATATATGGATATAAATGGAAATATCAACAAAGTGATAATTCTAGAAGATGATCATTTAGCAAAGCAATATCACTAGCTTAAATCCTAGCTTTGAATATGTTCATAATACCAGACATTGATTCTTTCCTTTGGGTAATGTCTCAAAATTGTCCTATAAAAAACTTAGACTATTCCATCAGAGGAAATGCTTTCTTGCAAGGTGGGCCAGTACTATAGCATACAAGATCCATTACTGGATAAAACAATTTTATGTCTTAAGGATTTGAATACCACCTTCTAGGTCCTATAAAACTAGCTACCCTATCTTGTATTTCTTGGTCAGTTCAACTTTGATTAATTTTTTCTCAATTTTAATAAAAAACTCTATTTAATGTGCATGAATATTTTCCTGACATGCATACTAATATACCATGTACATGCCACATACACAGGGGCCAAGAGAGGGCAGTGAATTACTGTCAACTGAAAAGAAAGGTAGTTGTACGCTTCCTTTTAAGTACTCAGTATAGAACATCAGTCCTGTGTAGAAGTAGCCAATGCTTTTAATTACTGAGCCATCTTGTTATTCCAAGATTAATTTAGTTATTACCTATAGCCAAAGCATATGATGTCTTCAACAATAAGGGCTTTGCATCTACTTACTTAATGGGAGCCTATATTGTTTTGTGTGCCACTGAGGCCTTATTCACAAATGAACATTTTGCATGAAATATGTGTGTGGGACTGACATTTTCACTTACTAACCAATGTATTCTAAGATTAATGTATAATCTTAATTATAATCTATAATCTATAATTAATGTAATACCAATATGTGGTGCCATAATTCAAACTTCAGTTTGTATGACTTCTTGTGGAAGAAGAGTCAAATTCAAATAGCTGGTTGAAGTCTAACCCTGCCTTTTCCCCATTGCATAATCCATACTCATATGAGAAGGTTTAATTCAACTCTGGGGATATTTATAAAAAGAAAGTACATGAAATTTGAAAGGAGATGTGGAAATTATCTTGGAAGAGGTGGCAGGCTTGAGGACCAGATATAATTAATATAAATTGTTTATGTTCATAAAATTTTAAAATGATAATTTAATAGAGAAATTGACCTGTTCTAAGGCCAGAAATTTCCATTGGTATGTACTCTCATGACACTGAACAGAAGGAGTGGGCATAAAATCACAGTGAGCCAAGGTAATATTCTTTGAAATACTTTTCAGAACCATGGCATATATTCATGGGCTTGCTTCTGACAATTTAATCACCAAGGTTTTCCTTTATAAGTAACCAGAAGATTCTTCACTCTGAAACAGAGATTGAAATAAGCCAAAAAACTTTAGAAAGGATGAACATGAAAGACATATACTCACAGCTCTCCAAAATTTAAAAACAAAATAAGTCAAATAAATTCAGAAATTTAAGAAATACTTAAGAGGGTTTACACAAGGACATCACTCACAGAATATTTACTAAAAGAACTTTCTGATCTGTTTACTCAAAATATTTTGTGTAGTTTAATTTGCTTTTTATCATATACATCTAAAATAATACATTTCATGATGTTCTTCTTATACATACTTTGGTCTTGGAGACACTTCTCATCTAAACATCCTCCATATGTCTTTGGACATGAATGTTCCAACTCTTCCACCATTAGTCTCTTTCTGCTTTCAAGATTCATATCACATGCATTATATTACTTCAATATCTTTCAATTAAAACATTTACCCCTCTTATAGTTTTATAGCCAACATGTGTGTGCATATATCCAAACACACACTTTTTTTAAAAAAATAAGACTTTCATATGACTTTCTTTTATGGGACAGTACTAAGTCCTTTCATACTACTACAGATCTACACATTTTACTGTAAATTTCATGATTGAAGTTCTTATAGCAAAAGAAGTTTTCATTATAAATATGTAGCACATTTTCATTATCTGCTATTGTTTTACTATAATCTGCACTGATTCTGTTTTCTTGCTGTTGTGAGTAGAACAGGAAAAAATGAAACTCTGACTTTGCTCTATAGATCAGTGTTGGCATTCCATCCTCTCTTGAAGATAGGCTTCAGTGTTTGTTTGGGGACCTAGGGTTTTAGATACCACTGATGTTTATACACCCCTGATTCTGGGGCTGTAATTCACACACTAGCTTCCCAGGTGATGAGAGACTAAAGTTTAGACTAGATCTATATATTAAGTATATGAGACCCCAGTTTACCAATACAAGGCTCATTGGACTGAGCCTTCATTACTGTATCTCGGAGCCTTCATAATAAAATGTTGTCTTTTACCTAATCTCACTCTATCTCTCCTGATAATCTTGAGTAATATAGACAAAAAAGTTTTATTTGATTAATTTGGTTAAACTTAAGCAAGTAGAGCATATAAGAACATCAGGTCCTCTGGGAAGAATCAAGATGTTTGTCTTCAATAAAATGCTAAGACTTGCTACTCATTGACAGAATAGAAGTGTACTGGGAAGGAATGAAAGGGAAAAAAACTGATCCATAAGGAAAATTACCATGTTGTGTATTAGCCAAATAAAACATTGTGAATAACTGTGAAATTCATTATGTTCTCAAAGGATGTTTTTATGTTCCAAAGGTTTATTTAGAGTTTACTTTGGTTTTAAAAATTAATATTCAATTTATTAAAGTTACAAATCCTGAAACTAGTTCTTCCTTAAGCTTTTAAGCTCTACATATGAATATTATATTTCTAAATCTAGTAAGTTTTTATACCTATTTTAATAGGTTTTTGAATAATGTTTGTTACCATTTACAAATGGTTAATTAAATATCTTCAACATTTTAAGCTGCACTCATTAACTTAATATATTCAATTTCTTTTTAAGTATTCCAATTTTCTAATTAGCAAATAAAACCTTCTAAATAGTTAAAGAACTCATATAAATTTAAAATGATAGGATAAACCTTATGTTTTCTTCAGTGTTACAATCCTGTATGTGAAATTGGTAAACACACTGTTTCTCAATTGTACTTATTAAAATTAGATTCATATTATATTAATATAATTAATCTGGTAGTTTAAAAAAATTCTAAACCTTTGAATAAATTAGAAATGTCTAGATAGCATATATATGCATATATATTTAAATCAATACAAATATATAACAGGATTTGATAATTCATTTTTTTTAAATTAAATTTTCTCATTAGTGAATGATATAATTGAAAATTAACTGTCTAAAAATTTGCCTTCTCATAAAAAAAAAACCTTGTGGCATTCCTGATGTTGTTTATTTTTTAAACATTTATTGTAGGACCTTAAGGGAATCTTTAGTCCAAAGAGAATTTAACCTTATTAGCATGAGACCTTAAATTAAATTGCTAGAACTCATGTAAAAATCCAGTTCTTCACAGATTTGGAAAGTTACAGACAAGAGGATTCCTAGGCACTGATATCCACATGGACTAATCTGATTAATCAGTGATATGGCCAATGAGACAGACCCTGTATCAAAAATGTCAAGGTGAATGACATCAGAAGAGAAACAACACATGAGACTATCCTTTGAGCCCCAGTGGTATGCACATTTGTTCCCATGTAAATTTACACACACTAACACATATTTACATATATACACATAGAGATAGATACACATTTTCTGAGTGATAATAATTATGGGTCTGTTATAACTTTCCTTATAAGGTTAGTTATTATATTGAGTCAATTAAAATTCATGAATTGATGCGCTGAACTGTGTGTATTCATAAATAGAGTTCAATTGTTGCTATTTGTAATTAGAAGAAAAATGGTAGTAGTTTCCCTCCCCAAGGGCCTATGACATATATAGTCACAAATTCTTAGTCTAGTAATGATACAATGTATGGGTATTATCTGTGGACTATAACTTAATTCCAAACACAACAAGGATGTTCCTTTCCATTATGCTCCTACCACTATTTCACCAGTTCGCATGTCTTGCTAGGATAATCATTATTATAGCTCAGAATGCATAGTTGTGTGTGAATGGTGATTACTTATATGCTCTAAAAGTGAGCATACAAAATTATAGCTCTGTGATAGTTAGCCAATGATCTGAAGCTTCAAGGTCATTAGCAGCATGATTTCTCCATGTAAGGTCTTGTAGTCAAGCTCTGGAAGGTAAAAATCCAAGGGCAAAAGCATGTAATGGGTAGAAGTCTATAAGAACTCTGTTAGGATTTAATTTAAAAGGTTAAAAAAAACTCAGGTATATCATTTCAGCTATTTTTCAAAATATTTATGAATAGCAAATATTTCAATATTTTTAAATGCATATTTCTTAAGGTAATTTCTTTAATTTTAAGACGATTTTAATTATGGAATATTTTTTCATGCTACTTTTGCTGTCATGTTTAAAAACACTTTACACTGAAAGAAGTAGAATCATATAATTCTGGTAGCTTTAATTTTATTTTTGTAAGATGATTATTTTCAATATGTAAGACAGTAGTTCAGATTTATGGTTTCTGGCAATCAATTCTTTCATTGTGGGTTATTGAGATGTCATATTTAAATTCTTGATTATTTTCCATATTAAATATCACTGAATAATGCTGAATAGGAATGACCTAAGCTCATTGTTCATAAAAGGCAATAACAAAATTAAGACTTATGAATACATAGACACTATGTAAAATGTAATATATATTAATATATTGCATAGTATATATATATATGTGTGTGTGTGTGTGTGTGTATGTATATGTGTATGTGTGTATGGGTGATGGTTGGAGCAGAGAATTTCTACCATAGTTCTTGAATTTTTGGTCTCTTGATTCAACTCTCAGGTTGAACTGGACACTTTGAATATCCTGAGATATTCAACTGTCCCTGAGAGCAAGAATAAGTTCATTAGCTAGTAGTTAACTTGTTAAAACTCAGAAGGAAGCTGAAACAGTTTGGCACAGTAGGAATAGTCTCACTTTACATCTTTTCTCACAAGAGAGTTAAAGAGTAGAAAATGAATCCAGCATTTTGACTTTGGGGAAATGCCTCTGGACAGTTTTATGTGTGAAGTTGGCATACTTAATGCCTTCTGCTTGCTGAAACAGAATCTCAAAGAGATAATTTAAGTGCATCTCTCCTACTGCTCAAGCATGCTACACAAAGAAAAGCTTACAGCATCATAGGAAGAAAATGTGCCACTTCTCAAATTTAAGATTATGTATCCATGCCCTAAAGAAAAAGAACGGAGACATTCCCAAAGATTATAAAAATATCTTAAATCATTTTAGAAAGAAAAGGACTATTATTATTATATTATAAACTATTTATTATTATGTATGTTTTAGATTATTAAAATTCTATAAAATTTTAATTTAGATTTTTTTTTAACTCATTCACTGCCTCCCTCTTGGTCACCCCTCCCACAACCCTTACCCCTTACCCCATCTTCTCTACCTCTTCTATTCTGAGCCTGTTGGTGTCCCTCTGTGTATCCCCCCACGCTGGCACTTCAAGTCTCTCTGAGGCTAAGTGCATTTCCTCCCACTGAAGGCAGTCCACCTGGAAGAACATATCCCACATATAGGCCAAAGGTTTTACAATAGCACATGTTCCAATTGTTTGAGACCCACATGAAGACCAAGCTGCATACCTACTACATATGTGTGGGGAGGCCTAAGTCCAGCCTATGTATGTTATTTGGTTAGTGGTGAAGAATCTCAGAGTCTTAGATACAGGTTAGTTGACTTTGCTGCTCCTCCTATGGACTCCCTAACCCATTTGAGCCTGCAATCCTTCATCCTATTCTTTAGCAAGAGTGCCCAAGCTCTGTCTTCCTTTGGCTTTGGGTATCTCCATTTGTTTGAATCAGCTGCTAGGTGGAGCCTCTAGCCGACAACTTGTGCTTGTGTACATGCATACCAAAATATTGAGATTACAAACTACATTATTTTTCACTTGCTGACCTTGCCTTTGAAACATTCCATTCACTCTTCATTCTCTCCTTCAAATTTATGGCCTCACTTTCATTATTACTATATTATTGCATTATTATTATATGTAAAGATATACATATGTAATATGTACATACACACATATATCTTATTTAGTATGCATAATTATTTGGATGCATGTTCAAATAAAAAAGAACATGACATATAGAGGAAAGGGAAACTAAGCACCAATCTGATAAGCAGATGAGGTAGCTCGGATGACGTGTCTGATCAATTGAAACCGTTTTTAAGCTTTTTGAAAAGAGATTAAAGAAACTACAGTTAACAATACATGGAAACTGAGAGGTCAGTTTATCAGGAAAATGATGCGTTAAGAAAATGGCCCTGCATGTGTATAGTAGAGGATTGCAAAGTCGATCATCAATGGGAGGAGAGCCCTTGGCCCTGTGAAGGTTCTATGCCCCAGTGTAGGGGAATGCTAGGGCCAATAAGTGGGAGAGGGTGGAGTGGCAAGCACGGGGAGGGGGAGGCAACAGGAGTTTGTTCTTGTTGGTTTTTGTTTGTTTTTTTGTTTGTGTTTTGGTCTTTTTCTTTTGGAGGGAAAACTGGGAAAGGAGAAATCATATAACATGTAAATAAAGAAAATATCTAATAAAAGGAAAAAAGAAAATGGCTCTGGGGCTGGAGAGATGGCTCAGCGGTTAAGAGAATTGACTGCTCTACTGAAGGTCTTGAGTTCAAATCCCAGCAACCACATGGTGGCTCACAACCATCCGTCATGAGATCTGACGCCCTCTTCTGGTGCATCTGAAGACAGCTACAGTGTATTTTCATATAATAAATAAATAAATAAATCTTTTGAAAATAGATGTATATAAAAAAAAGAAAATGTCTCTGATGACAACAAATGAAATTGCAGAGTAGGCTTGAAAAACATCAATAAAGTCAAATGAGATTTTTCATTCAAAAGTATTTAAATAATAAAAAAATCTCCAATATACTATAGGATACCAATATATTTTTTCAGTTTTTTATTGGATAGTTTATTTATTTACATTTCAAATATTATCCAATTTGCATTTTTCCCCTACAAACACCCCTACCTCCTTCCCCTCCCCTTGCCTCTATGAGGGTGTTCCTCCACTCACCTACCCACTCTCACCTCCCTGCCCTAGCATTCCCTACACTGGGGCATCGAATCTTCACAGGACCAAGGGCCTCCTCTCCCATTGATGCCCAACAAAGCTATCCTGTGCTACATATGTGGCTGAAGTCATGGGTCATTCTATGTGTTTAGTCCCTGGGAGTTCTGGGGGTTCTGGTATGTAATTATGTAATTACAGGAAGATACTAGAACTAACAGTACTATTTGAAGAAGGCATAGCTAGAAGTTCCTTTATTTTTGGAAGATATTACAAACCAAATATAACCTTTTCTTAGGATTATATCTGCTTTGACTTGAGTAGCATCCACATAAAATCCATGATATTTGAATTTTAAAAACCAAACATAAAATTTTAAGTGGAAAGAAATTTATTATGAGCAAGAAAATACATAAAAATCATTAAAGAAATTATCATCATTAACCATGTAGCCCAAAATGGATGAAAGAAACATGCAGGCAATGGACGTAAGTACAGAAAGAATTATCCTTTACAGATGAAAGAGACTTCTCAGACTGAATAAATATTAGGAGAAAAACAAAACAGCCATGGACATGTAAAACTCTGATAATAATGAACAAAGAAAAAAATCCAGGTTTCACTTTTAGAGATAATGAAAAGATGTCTACATTTTAGCCTTTGTATCATGTCATATTTTGCACATTTTTTTCCAAGAAAATAATGGATAAATATTAGCCTTGGCCTTATTACTAAACAGTGGTCCTATGAACTTTATGTGTGATATGTGTTATTGTTTCCTCCTACTCATTTGTGTTTTACTTCATCCCATGAGCAGCTTAATTAGCCATTGTTAGCCTTCACATTTGAACAAAACTCTGTCCATTGTTCACAATGTTCCTTGTTAAGAAAATACGAAGATCTGTGATATTCAAGACTAGCTGCCAGGAAGACTGTTATTTCAAACAAATGCAACTAATCTTGCTTCATTTATAAATAAAATCTTTAAAACTTCATATAACAGCTACTTATATATAAAATTAACTATTGGTATACTAGAAATCACCAAAGACAGGCCTTTTCCAAAATGATATTATTGATAGAATTATATTTATTAATTATTAATTATCTGACAAAATTATTTTAGTAATCAGCCTTAAAAACACCTCCACTATAAATTAAACAGTCAAGTTTTTCTGCCGTTAGTATCAGATGTATATAAATGACATAAATAATAGCATAATTTTAACAGATGATTTATATTCAATTTGAGGACAAAATAATAGTAAGCTATATCTATTAGTATGTACATAATTACATATTATTTCTACAGAAAGTTAGTCAGAAAAATATTCTTCTATGTGCTCTAGTTTTGCCTAGGTACTTGTGAAGATCAGTTGATTCAAATTAATTCAATGCTGTTACAAAATATACCTTGAGAAATGATGCATAGTTCATTTTTTCTTTGCCTCCATATCTCTATCAACATAATTTTATATCTATTTACATTTATGTTCTCTGAAATTAATAAATCTTTTTACACAAGGTGACAACATATTTTATAAGATTAATGTGGTCTTTTGAACAATGGGAATTTTGTGAAAACGTGGTAAAAGTGGTAACATTATAAAGCAAATACTACTGAAACTGTTTATGTAGTTACTTAGAGTTTTTTAGTCATATGAATTATTTCCATATATCTAAATAAGTCTGGCATAACCAATATATTACTTTTATTAATACCATTTACAAATTATCTAATAATTTAATTTTCTACAAAATTTTTAAGCAAATTAAAATTTTACAACAAATGTTTAATTAAACTTTTATATCTATCAATTTTGTTCATGACACACTTAAAGTATTTTCTTAAATCTGATATGTTTATGGTATTGAAGAATAACTACATTTGTGTTTATTCCATGTGCAGATAGTTTTTAATGTTTATATTTATTTCATAAGCAGTCAACCTCCATAACAAAAAAATATGCATCTATTTTCATTAGAAACACACATATAATTGTATTATTGACTAAAAGTTGGATGATTTGAAGAGTGGGTGTGTTCACAAGCTTTATAGAAATGGTGTTTACTAGGGTTACCAAAGTGACCAAGAATGTGTCTGACATACTGTTTATACTGATAATAGTAAAATGCTGGCATCCTTTTAGGTTTTCTATGCAGAATGAATTAATTTCTGATACTCAAAATTGACTTTCAAATATACATTATACCCACAGTACTATATTCACATATGTAATATGAAGCAGTATATTATTGAATTTTTTAAAGTTGTAATTCACCTATAAGCACTTTAAGACAAAACTACATGTCTGTGGAAGTAAAATCTCCAGAATTCTCCTCAAGTTTTTTTTTCTTTTTGTACTATTTCAATTTGCGAATCTTCCCAACTGAGAAAGTAACTCTATCAATTGTTTGTGATACCCTCTGTTCATAGAAACAAGCCCCTTGCTGTTCAAGTCAATCTTTGAACAGTAGGGAGAAATAAGTTAACTGTAATTGATTTGTAGTCATCAACAAAAGTTTTTCAGCCAGAAAAATCAAGTGAAACTGCTAGTAGTCTTGAGGACTGCCATATCTATTATTCCAATATCAATGACACGCAAGCTTATTATTTCTCAAGAATTTACTTTCTAAAGATTTCAATGGTATAGATATCATGTCAATTCATAATTTCAGGCTGAGAAATTAGCCAAGAGAATTTTAGAAAGAGCTCCCTTCATTTTTTCCATATCCACCATTGTTCATATTTTTCTGTTGTTATATGATGAAAATAGCAGAGCCACTACCCAGAAATTGTCCAGTAATATTATTGTCTCTTTCCCTCACCTTTTATTGCTATTCCAAACATGTGTTACCATATCTGACTTACACAGAGATAGGATCAGGCACTAGGAGAACTTGGAGGGAGGTGATGGTGGGTGGATAAATCAAACATACAATATATGAATTCATGGAAATTTCAAATAGTAAACAAGTATTACAGATTTTTTTTTTAATCTACAAAGGCTTAACAAATCTGAAGAAGAGCCTTCAAAGTATTTTATCTTCTAGGTATGATTCTCTGAAAAACACAATTCTCTGAATGTGATTTTTGATTATTCCATAAGTAGAAATGGGTATTTAGAATCCACTAATTCATTGTTTTCAGTAAGTTAACAAGTAAAAATCTTTCAATCCAAACCATAAATATCCAAACACACACACAAACACACACACACACACAAGCACATACACACACACATATGCACACACACACACACCCCTTTTATTCCAATGTCAATACATTGTGTAGTAAATAAATGCACCATTATCAACAATTATATCACTTATTTTTCTCAAAATATTCCTCAATGCTGCCATGAATTTGTCATATATTACAATATCAATTAATGATGAGTACCTTCAGTTGTATAAAGATTCTTCATTGCAAAACATCACATTAAGATCCTGTATTCATACACTAAATAACATTTTTATAAATTAATAAATAATTGTCAGGAGAAATTTTAATCCAGCAACACAGCTGTTTGGCAAGAGATCACATCCAATGCCTTCTAGGTTTGTGTGATACCCCTGGAATGAACACATGCCACAAACCTTTAATACATTTGGTTGTAATATACACATGTCTTAGTACCCACCTTTAATCTCAAACAATGAAGGTTCAGTTAGATTTTGAAGAAAAGAAGGTATATATGAAATGACATTTAATTGAGGGGCAGACAAAGTGAAGAATCAGAGAAAGGTTACAGGGTAAGGACAGAATGAGTCAGAGAATGAGAAGAATTCAGAAGATTAGAAGAGATTGCCAGTGTTAGTTTGAGAACAAGCAGAGCAATTCAGTCAGAAACCAAGGGAAGCCAGTTAGAATCAGTCAGCTTGGAAAGAAGTTTGGCTATAACAGTTGAACCAGCCAGAGAGAATTCAGAAAGAGCTAGAAAGGGTAAGCTTATCTAGCAGTAAAAGTCCAAGAGTACAATTATATCTGGTGAATAACTGTTACATTTACATAATCTATTTTTATATCCAGATAATATTGTTTGCTAAAAAATATTGCACTCTGTAATACATTAATTTAACGTCAGTGCTACCCTGTGTGATCTTCATATCTAAGCCATTAATGAATAGGAACTGAGATACTATGGATGAGAAGGTGGTAAGGAAAATGATGTTATGATTCTCATAGCAAAGGCTATCATGGAAAGTTTATTAGGAAGATATAATTCAAAGCCAAGCTGAATCTAGTAGCTGCAGAGTTCAGATAATTTTATATAACAGAAACATTTAAAAAGTTAGCTATAAATTGATTTTAGAAAACAAGTGTATGGATATGAGGATATCATTTGAATATAGAGTCCAGGTTTCCATACTACAAATCAGTTTTAATCCTTATTTATAGTTGAATATTGTATGTCTAACATCTATAAACAAGAAGTGTTTAAGATACAAATCTTAAGCTGTTCATATTATTTAATTAAAATTAAAAAATATGTGATCAAAAGTTATTATTAGCTTTGAGAAATTTTATAGTAAAATTGTTAGCCATAGACTTAAACCTTAAAATACCAATTTTATAAGAATTTATGCTTAATCACTTTCCTATACTCTTTCTTTCATATTTTACTATTGTAATAAAAGCTAAACATAAAGAGATCAATTCATCTAGAAATTCTTTTTTGGAATATTTGATTAAAATTTCAGTATTTTATATATATTGTTTCATAGTCACTTAAGCTTTCATTTTGGAGAAACATGAATGTAACAAAATTAAATGATAGATAGAAGAGAGATACTAACTAATTATGATAATTAGTAATTGCCTAGTATTTAGTAAAATATATTGGATGTTGGAATGGGAGGGAGGAAATGTGGTAATTATAATCTCATAAAATAAAGGAAGTAAAAAATGAATCTAGTTATCTGATGAAATTTTAGACCACTGTGACAGAGTAGTTTTCATATTATATCCAAAAGGATGGTATATACAATTTTTTTGGTTGGAGCACATTAGATATCATGAAATTTATTTTCATTTAGCTACTAGACACTAGCTACAAATGGAAACCAAGGAATACTCATTTAAAATACAAGTTGGTCATACATTTTGTTGCTGGATTTTGTTTTCTTTCATAATAGTTAGATAGTGGGTTTAAGTTAACTGATTTTTGGACCTTGAACAGTACTGCATTTCTAGAATGAAATTCAGTTGACCATGGTATTTTAAATGTTTTCTGGGATCCAGTTTGTGAATATTTTTTTGATTTACTTTGCATCTATATTACTGAACAAAATTAGGCTTTCTCTATTTTAATTTTGTACAGTTATGGTATCAGAGTGGCCACAGTCATTTGATCATTATCTAACTTTAGTGAGTGGTATCCATTTGAAAAAAATATCTATTTCTTTTATGTTTTAAAATATACGTTTTTAAATCAAGACTCAGTGAGTCATACATATATTAAGATGGTAAAAGTTGTATTGATAACAAGCATAAAGCAACAATCTATAAAAACAAAAGAAAAATGCAATATCTAAATTTAATCAAGTTAGTGGATTTAAGGAGTGCACAGAAGAAACTTGAAATACATATTTTTAGGCACTATAAGATAGACAATATCAAATTAATTATCTCTGAAATAATATTTGAATATAGGCTACAGATGTTAGTAATTAAAATGGCATTACTCAAATAATAATAGAAAAACATAGTATTTTAACAATATCAAATTAAAATCTAATATACAGAAATTATTGCAACTAAGACAAAATTGTGGCATGTAAACTGACATAATTTTTCTCAATATTTTAGATGTATTTTATATCATTCTTAAAAAATTCTTAAAAATGTATCCATTAAATAAGGACATGGGAGCATATTAGTGCTGTGAAAACTTTTCTTTGGGATATGAACAGGCATCTACTTATTTCAGATAAGGCACAAATTGTAGGCCAAACAAACAATTCCACTGAAGTCCATCGTGGGCCAATGACTATAGTTAGGGTTCCTTAGGAGAATATGGGTGAGGGTTTACTCATAGGAACATGGCCAATGTATTGGAGGTATATAAACACAGATAAATGAAATCTCTGTCTGGGAATAAATATTCACTCCACCTCTGGGATAATCTTATTGTTTGTGTTTGGACTGCTCTTCCATTCATAGAATTATTAAGCTATTGTTTGAGGTTTAAATATTTCTAGAGGCTCCCATGACAACATGAGGTGGTTCTGATGCTTTGAATAGCTATTAGAAGCCGACAGTAATTACCAGCTGCTGAATAGAGCACACACCCTGGATATGAAATACAGATGAAGCAAGCTGATACTGACCTAGAAGTATCCTCAATACTGACTAATGATCATAGTGCTGTAAGTGTTGTTATTTAGGCTGTGAAGAGAAATGTCATCAAGAATCTCATGCTGCTGTACACCCTGAATGTTAGATAACTGAAGAGCGGGCAACAATATGTTCAGTGCTGCAATATGACATACATATTCTGGGAGTAGCCAACTGGTATTGGACTGGATTTGAAGCCAAATCTATGAGAGAATTTGCATGTCTTTTGCTACAGAAAATATTAACAGCCTATCTGAGGAGGTCTATGGGCCATTAAAAGAAGCCACCACTGATGATTTGCCAAAAATGTATGCTGTGAAATGGTCATACCATAGACACAGGTAGCTTTCAGTCTTGATTAAAGGAGCCTTTCACTAGTGATTGACATTCTGTGATGGAATATTCTATGCAATATGCTGAGAATAAGTGGTTCTGTGCTTAGCCCTAAACAGGACATCAAGACATTCCTTCACAGGCTGAAGAATAATTACAATAGATGAGTCAGAAATGTTGAGCCAAATAATGAGAAAGGGTTAGTGGAGAACTGTGTCCTGGGTATTACATTAATATTTAACTTATGAAAACACACTCTATGAATAAAGTGAAAGAGGGAGACAAATTGCCAAGAAGAATGTTATGGGCTTTGTTTGTGACTAATAAAAGACAATTGGGGCAAATGTGATATAGTGCATTGTACGCAAGTGTGGTACTCTTTTTAAAAACAGTTTAAAATACAAAGAGTTTAAAAGCAGAACGTCTTCTGATAATCCGTTTTGTGTGCTGAGCCATTTACTAAATAGCCCATGTTTATGCTGCTGTACCATAGATCTTTCCCTTTCTCTCTAAAATATGCCCGAGGGAAATCTGTGACTTCTACCTTACAGATAATCCAGTTTTATTGTCTGATACATCGTATGATGCCTGCAAGATTTGGGTTCCCAAGAGCGAAAATTTAACAAACATAGTATTTTTCTTCTTTGTACCTTGTTTTGTAAGAAATGGAAAGCAGCACTTTTATTTCTTTTCTTTCCCTATCACTTCAGAGGCTAATGTACAGGAAAGCCTCCCCCCTGCCTTTTTCTAATTATAATACCTGCCTTACATAGATGGAACGTTTTTAATGAGAATAGTCCTCATAGACCTATATATTTGAATGTTTGGTTCCTAGCTGGTATAACTATTTGAGAAGGATTATGAAATATAACCTTTCTGAAGGAGATGATACACTGGGGATGGAAGTTTACAATTTTTATAAGATGATAGTATTCCCACTAAGATAGCTTATTTACCTGTTCAGGAAGTAAGCTCTAGTCTACTACTCCAGCAACATGCCTGCCTGTCTGCTCACATGTTCTACAAAATGATTTCCATGGATAACATTCTGACATGTGCTTAAATGAAATTGGTTATTATGTCTCTTCACAGCAATAAAACCGTAACTTAGGCAATAGGCAAATCCTCTTAGGGTTATAGGCCCACCTCAGTTTCATAGTTTATTATATATAGCAAAGGCCACTTACTTGACACCAGACTTGGTTATAATTTCAACTTAGCTGTCATTGTTAAGGAATTTTAATCTATTTCCTAGCTCATTATTCTATCAATCATTTTTCATACACATGAGAATAACATGACAGATTATTTCATCAAAAAGGACTATCATTTTTTATTTATTACATGCTTTCTTTATTAACATGTCAAATAATATCTCCTTTTTCAGGTTCCCCTCCATAAAAAATAAAAATAACTAAAAAACAAAAACAAATACCTGTTCCCTGCCACTGCTCACTACTCCACCCTCTCCTGCTTCCTGGCCCTGGCATTCCCCTATACTGGGGCATAGAACCTTCACAGGGCCAAGGGCCTCTCCTCCCATTGATGACCTACTTGGCCATCCTCTGCTATACATATGCTACTGGAGCCATTAGCCCTACCATGTGTACTCTTTGGTTGGTGGTTTAGTCCCTGAGAGCTCTGAGGGTAGCAGGTAGTTCATATTGTTGTTCATCCTAAGGGGTTACAAGCCCTTCAGCTCCTTGTGTCCTTTATCTAGCTCCTTCATTGGGGAACCTGTACTCAGTCCAATGGAGAGCTGTGAGCCTCTACTTTTGTATTAGTCAGGTAGTGTCAGAGCCTCTCAGGAGACAGATATATCAGGCTTCTGTCATCCAGCACTTGTCAGCATCCACGATAATGTCTGGATTTGATGATTGAATATGGGAAGGATTCCCAGGTGGAACAGTCTCTGGATTGTCCTTCCTTCAGTCTCTGCTCCATAGTTAGTCTCTACAACTCCTTCCATGCGTATTTTGTTCCCTCTTTTAAGAAGGAACAAAGTATCCACAATTTGGTCTTCCTTCTTCTTGGGTTTCTTGTGGTTTATGGATTGTACTTTGTGTATTCTGATCTTCTGGGCTAATATCCACTTGTCAGAGAATATATATCATGTGTGTTCTTTTTGATTGTGTTACCTCACTCAGGATGATATTCTCCAGATCCATTCATTTCCCTAAAAAATTCATAAATTCATTGTTTTTAATAGCTGAGTAGCACTCCATTGTGTAGATGTACCACATTTTCTGTATCCATTCCTCTGTTGAAGGACATCTAGGTTGTTTGCAGTTTCTGGCTATTGTAAATAAGGGTGCTATGAATATAGTGGAGCATGTGTCCTTATTACATGTTAGAGCATCTTCTTGGTATATGCCCAGGAGTGGTATAGCAGGGTGCTCTGGTAGTACTATGTCCAGTTTTCTGAGGAACCACCAAACTGATTGCCAGAGTGGTTGTATCAGCTTGCAATACTACCAGTAGTGAAGGAGTGTTCCTCTTACTCCACAACCTCACCAGCTTCTGCTGTCACCTGAGTTTTTTATTTTAGCCATTCTGACTGGTATGAGGTGGAAACTCAGTGTTGTTTTGATTTGCATTTCCTTGATGACTAAGGATGTTGTACATTTCTTTAGGTGCTTCTCAGCCATTTGGTATTCGTCAGTTGAGAATTCTTTGTTTATCTCTGTATTCCATTTTTTAATAGGGATATTTGGTTCTCTGGAGTCTAACTTCTTGTGTTCTTTGTATATATTGGATATTAGCCCTCTATCAAATATAGGATTGGTAAAAATCTTTTCCCAATTTGTTAGTTGCCATTTTGTCCTATTGAGTGTGTCTTTTGCCTTACGAAAGCTTTGCAACTTTATGAGGTCCCATTTATCGATTCTTGATCTTAAAGCATAAGCTATTGGTGTTCTGATCAGGAAAATTTCACTGTACCTATGTGCTCAAGACTCTTCCCCACTTTTTTTAATTAGTTTCACTGTATCTGGTTTTATGTGATACACTTGGACTTGAGATTTGTACAAGGAGATAAGAATGGATCGATTTGCATTCTACATGCTAACTGCCAGTCGAGCCAGCACTATTTGTTGAAAATGTTGTCTTTAATCCACTGGATGGTTTTAGCTTCTTTGTCAAAGATCAAGTGGTCATAGTTTGTGGGGTTCATTTCTGGGGTTCAATTCTATTCCATTGAGCTACCTGCCTGGCACTACCAGTACCATGCAGTTTTTATCACAATTGCTCTGCAGTAAGGTCTGGGATGGTGATTCCACCAGAGGTTCCTATATTCTTGAGAATATTTTTGGCTATCCTGGGTTTTTTGTTATTCCATATGAATTTACAGATTGTTCTTTCTAAGTCTGAAGAATTCAGTTGGAATTTTGATGGGGATTGCATTGAATCTGCAGATTGCTTTCAGAAAGATGGTCATTTTTACTATATTAATCCTGCCAATCCACTATCATGGGAGATCTTTCCATCTTCTGAGATCTTCTTCAATTTCCTTCTTCAGAGACTTGAAGTTCTTGTCAAAAGGATCTTTTACTTGCTTAGAGTCATACCAAGGTATTTTGTATTATTTGTGACTATTATAAAGAATGTTGTTTCCCTAAATTCTTTCTCAGCCTGTTTATCCTTTGTGTAGAGGAAGGCCACTGATTTGCTTGAGTTAATTTTATATCCAGCTACTTTGCTGAAGTCGTTTATTAGGTTTAGAGCTCTCTGGTGGAATTTTTGGGGTCACTAAAGTATACTATCATATCATCTGCAAATAGTGATAATTTGACTTCTTCCTTTCCAATCTGTATCCCTTTGATCTCTTTTTGTTGTCTAATTGCTCTGGCTAGGATTTCAAGTACAATATTGATTAGATAGGGAGAGAGTGTGCAGCCTAGTCTAGTCCCTGATTTTAGTGGGATTGCTTCAAGTTTCACTCCACTTAGTTTGATATTGGCTAGTGGTTTGCTGTATATTGCTTTTACTATGTTTAAGTATGGGCCTTGAATTCCTGATCTTTCCAAGACTTTTATCATGAAGGGATGTTGGATTTTTTCAAGTGCTTTCTCAGCATCTAGTGAGATGATCATATGGTTTTTTTTCTTTGAGTTTGTTTATAAAGTGAATCATGTTGATGAATTTCCATATATTGAACCATCCCTGCATCCCTGGGATAAAACCTACTTGATCATGATGTATGATCATTATAATGTGTTCTTAGATTTGCTTTGCAAGAATTTTATGGAGTATTTTTGCATCGATATTCATAAGGGAAATTGATATGAAGTTTTCTTTCTTCTTTAGGTCTTTGTGTGGTTTAAGTATAAGAGTAATTGTGGCTTCATAGAACGAATTGGGTAGAGTAACTTCTGTTTTTATTTTGTGGAATATTTGAGGAGTTTTGGTATTAGGTCTTCCTTGAAAAAACTCTGCAGTAAACCCATCTAGTCCTGGGCTTCTTTTGGTTGGGAGACTATTAGTGACTGTTTCTATTTCATTAGCAGATATGGGACTGTTTAGGTCATTCATCTGATCTTGATTTAACTTTTATACCTGGTATCTGTCTAGAAAATTGTCCATTTCATCCAGGATTTCCAGTTTTGTTGAGTATAGGCTTTTTAGTAGGATCTCATGATTTTTAGGATTTCCTCCTTGTCTGTTGTTATGTCTCTGTTTTCATTTCTGATCTTTTTAATTAGGATTCTGCCTCTGTGCCCCCTAGTTAGTCTGGCTAAGGGTTTATCTATTTTGTTGATTTTCTCAAAAACCAGCTCCTGGTTTGGTTGATTCTTTGTATAGTTCTTTTTGTTTCTATTTGGTTGATTTCACCCCTGAGTTTGATTATTTCCTCCCTTTGACTCCTCTTGGGTGAATTTGATTCTCGTTGTTCTATAGCTTTCAGATGTGCTGTCAAATTGCTGGTGTATGCTCTCTCCAGTTTCTTTTTGTAGGCACTTAAAGCTATTACTTTTCCTCTTAGGACTGCTTTCATTATGTCCCTTAAGTTTGGGTATGATATGGCTTCATTTTCATTAAACTCTAGTAAGTCTTTAATTTCTTTCTTATTTCTTCCTTGACCAAGTTATCATTGAGTAAGGTATTGTTAAGCTTCCAAGTGCATGTGGGCTTGTGGGCATTCTATTATTTAATGTTGTTTTTGAGGAACAGCCTTAGTCCATGGTGATCTGATAAGATCCAAGGAATTATTTCAATCTTCTTGTATCAGTCGAGGCCTGATTTGTGACTAATTATGGTCAGTTTTGGAGAAGTTACCATGAGGTGCTGAGAAGAAGGTATATCCTTTTGTTTTAGGATAAAAAGTTTTATAGATATCTGTTAAATCCATCTGCTTCATAACTTCTGTTAGTCTCACTGTGTTTTTGTTTTTTTCTGTTTCCATGACCTGTCCACTGAAGAGAGTGGGGTGTTGAAATCTCCCACTATTATTGTGTGCAGTGCAATGTGTGCTTTGTGCTTTAGTAAAGTTTCTTGTAGGAATGTACATGCCCTTTGATTTGGAGCATAGAGGTTCCGAATTGTGAGTTCATCTTGGTAGATCATATGTTTGATGAGTATGAAGTGTCCCTCCTTATCTTTTTTGATCACTTTAGGGTGAAAATTGATTTCATTTGATGTTAGAATGGCTACTCCAGCTTTTTTCTTGGGACCATTTGCTTGGAAAATTGTTTTTTAGCCTTTTATTTTGAGGTAGTTTCTGTCTTTGTCACTGAGGTAGGTTTCCTGTATGCAACAAAATGTTGGGTATTGTTTATATACCCAGTCTGGTAGTCTATGTCTTTTTATTGGGGAATTGAGTCCATTGATATTAACAGATATTAAGGAAAGGTAATTTTTGCTTCCTGTTATTTTTGTTGTTGGAGTTGGAATTCTGTTCATATACATATCTTCTTTTAGTTTTGTTGAAAAATTACTTTTTTGCTTTTTCTAGGATGTAGTTTCCCTCCTTGTGTTGAAGTTTTCCATTTATTACCCTTTAAAGAGTGGATTTGAATATATTGTGTAAATTTCGTTTTGTCATGGAACACTTTGGTTTCTCCTTCTATGGTAACTGAGAGTTTTGTTGGGTATAGTAGCCTCGGCTGGCATTTGTGTTCTCTTAGGGTCTGTATGACATCTGCCCAGGATCTTCTAGCTTTTACAGTCTCTGGGGAGAAGTCTGGTGTAATTCTGATAGATTTGCCTTTATATGTTACTTGACCTTTTTCCCTCGCTGCTTTTAATATTGTTTCTTTTTTTGTGTGTGTGTGCATTTGATGTCTTGACTTATGTCATGGGAGGAATTTCTTTTCTGATCCAGTCTATTTGGAGTTCTATAGGTTTCTTGTATATTCATGGGCATCACTTTCTTCAGGTTAGGAAAGTTTTCTTCTATAATTTTGTTGAAGATATTTACTGGCCCTTTAAGTTGGAGGTCTTCACTCTCTTCTATACCTATTATCCTTAGTTTTGGTCTTCTCATTGTGTCCTGGATTTCGTGGATGTTTTGGGTTAGGAGTTTTTGCATTTTGTGTTTTCTTTGATGGTTGTGTTGCTGTTTTCTATGGTATCTTCTGCACCTGAGATTCTCTCTTCTATCTCTTGTATTTTGTTGGTGATACTTGTATGTATGGTTCCTGACTTCTTTTCTAGGACTTCTATGTCCAGAGTTGTCTTTGTTTGTGATTTTGTATCTGTTTCTACTTCCATTTTTAGGTCCTAGATGGTTTTGATCAATTCCTTTACCTGTTTGGTTGTGCTTTCATGTAATCTTTAAGGGATTTTTGTGTTTTCTCTTAAGGGGTTCTACTTGTTTACTCATGTTCTCCTGTAATTCTTTAAGGGATTTTTGTGTTTCCTTTTCAAGGGCTTGTACCTGTTTACCTGTGTTCTCCTGTATTTCTTTAAGGGAGTTACTCATGTTCTTCTTAAATTCCTCTATCACTATCGTGAGTTATGATTTCATATCCAAATCTTGCTCTTCTGGTGTTTTGGGATATCTTGGACTTGCTGTGGTGGGAGTACTAGGTTCTGTTGAAGCCAAGTAGTCCTGGTTTCTGTTTTAAGATTCTTATGTTTTCCTTTCACCATCTGTTGATCTCTGGTGTTAGATGTTCTTGCTGTCTCAGGCTGGAGCTTGTTCCTCCTGTGTGGCTTTAAACCTGTGTTAGCACCTCTGTGAGATCAGCTTTCCTCTGGTAAGACCTGTGTGCAGAGGGCTGTGGATCAATTGTCCCTCCTGAGACCTGGGGTCAGAACAAACCCTGGAGAGAGGCTCTCCACTTGTGGAAACGATACAGAGTTGTGCGGATCTGTTGTCCCTCCTAGATGTAGACAAGGTAGAAAGGATCCTGCCACTGCCCTGCCACTTCTGAGGCCTGTGCCTCCTGGCTTGTCCTGTCTTAGAAAGTCACTGGAGTGAAATCTCACCTGATTCCCTGGGTTGGAGCACTCCCTGGGGGTAAGGCCTCCCCACATGTGGGGAAGGTGCAGAGAGGGCTGTGGATTTGGAGTCCCTTCTAGGTGTAGATGGAAGTAGAAAGCAAGGAATATCATTTTATATCACAGGAATGAAGATGACCTCCTTGAGATGGCTGCTGAAGGCTAACTTTGATGTTTCTAAATTAATACCATGAATCATGCACTTACTACTGGAGAATAAGTGTGAAACTCCATACTACAGTATCAAAACCAACCGTGCAGAGCTTGCTACTTAGAATTTTCTGCCTTCTGATATCTTAGCTCTACTTCTATCTTAGTTACTGTTACCTACCAATAAATTATGGAAAAGAATGTTGTGTTGTAATACACCCCCTAGCAAATATATATATATATATATATATATATATATATATATATATATATATATACACATATATAACATATATATTCCTTTAGAAAAGAGAGGCCTCTGGGATCTCTCCCTTCTCTGTGATAGGAATCTAACGCTATTGATCTCATTCAAGTCTATTTCTCGTGGTTGCTAACATTTCAAGAGGCAAATTATCATATTGTGTTGGTGTGCAGTATTCCATAGCATGTATCTTAGAATTTGAATGTTGTTCAACTAGTAGAGTTTTGAAGCTTACATGAAGCCTTCTGTTTTATTTCCAACAATATTTTAATCAGAAATGGTACAAAGTTCATCTAGATAATAGGCAAATATAGGCAGGATAGAATATCATCATCTAGCTACATAGTGAGTTTGATGGCAGTCTAGAATACTTGAGATATAGTCTAAATTATACAGAAATAAAAGAATCATTTTAGGAGGCAGTTTGCATTTAGATACTTCAAATGTGGTTATTATTGTATCGTAACGATACAATAGTTATATGTCTACTGAAATACTAGCTAATGTATACAGAATAAAATGTCATTCATAATATCAACAAAGATCATACATATGGCTTGTTAGATACTGTTCTGTATTTGTAGTGTTTCAAGTGTTTGGCAGGACAGATGCAAATTCTTTTCTTAGGAAGACAGCACTCACATCTTCAAACTAGGATTTGGGGAATTCCTACATGTTGTAGAACATGAAAATGAGCAGAACACAAAAAAGGTAACTTATCACTAGGGAAAACAAAACACAGTGAGAAAACAAAAAAATGTAAACAGAACCAAACAGATGTCTGACGTGTCATCATACACAACAAATAAGGGAATCATCTGACAGCCGTAGAGCACCTCTGGTTCTTAAATCTAAAGAGATGTTTTTGAATAAGACTCTGTAGTTCAAACATGTAGATACCAGCCATAGGGTCAAAGTATAAAATAACATATAATTCCTAAATCAATTTTGTGATCAATGTTTTTAATCATTTTTAAGCATTGTAAAATTAGTTTTCACTTGAAAAAAGTTTATAAATTCAATAGGAAGAAATAAGTTGCAGTATATCAAGAACCAAAGAAGGGAAAAGATGCATAAATATTTAACCTGTAGATATTTGAGACTGAGAAAATTAAGATACAAAGAAGCATCTATATGATATGAGACATAGGCACAAGTTGAGTTGCCAGGATCACTAAATTGATATAATGACTCCCGTTACTTCCTCAGGAAATAATCAACATGTAGAAAATATCAAGAAAAACTGGTCAAAGAAATGATCAATCAAATGACATACAGAATAATTCATATAGCAAGACAAAGTATTAAAATTAAAGTTCATTGTTTTTAATGAATATTTAACTGAAAATTTATCACAAAAATAATTATTTGTATGATTGTGATTATCAGTAGGAAATAGAGATTGGCTTATGTCAGGGGGACATGCATCAAGATGCTGTCTTATACTGTGAAGAAATGGCTCACACATGTTTCATCTCCTCAGTTAAACTGTGTGCTTCTTTGTGATAAGCAATCTATACTAAGTATTATATGTAGAGTACTTATTCATTTTTATTATTAGCATTTGAGAAAGTCAGAGTTAGTTAACAGTATTTAAGAATAATAGCTTTGCCAGGCACTGCTGCATATAACTTTAGTGCCAGTACTCCAAAGGAAGAGCCACGTGAATCTTTATAAAATGGAGGCTAGCTGATCTATATTACATTTCTGGACTTCCAGACCTACATAGAGATAAAGACACTCTGTCTTAAAAAAAAGTCTATGTTGGTTTAATTAAATAACATAGATGAAGAGAATGCTTCTGGTTCATTGTCTGATTTTTATATAGAATAAAATCAAGTGCCTTAAAGGTCTTTATTTTCTTTATGCACATGAATTTCTTTGATGTGATTAGCATTTAAAAGAGAATATTTACTAGGTCACTAAAAGATAATTTGATATCTTTCCAATTCAGCCATTTTGTAAAGTTTTTGATAATTGAGAAAACTACCTCCTCTCCTTGATGCAACAATACACTGTTAATCTTTATGTATTCACATCTTTCCTTTTGTCACATATGGTCCTCTGTGAGCTGTGCCAAATCACAGGCTAATCAACACTTGCCTTCTTTTCATACATTTAAGTCCCATGTGTTTTAACTCTTAGACTGTTTTCAAAAGTTAAATTGTGTTTCTTCCCCTTGTGCATACATGTAACACTTACTCCTTTATTTTTGTATCTATTGAATACTTTAAAGAAACATTGGAAATTATAGGCTTAAATGAAGCTATTAAAAGATAGTCAGTGTAGAAACTGTGGCTCCAAAATATATAAATTTATACTGTGTCTTATTTAAAGACTTAAGGCATTTTTATATCTTTCTATGCACTCTGGTTTAGATATACTAAAATGAATACTTTGAAATATAAGTAGATATGGTTCAATCTAGTGCTTGACTTTCAAAGATACATTTTTTTTTTTTTTTTTTTTTTTTTTTTTTAGTTTGGTGACTCAGAGCAAGTAGCATTAGATAGCACTTGTGAGACTTTCCAAAGTAAGCATTTATGCTATAATGAAGCCTCTTGGGAAAGTTTTTTATTGCAATAATGTTGCTATGGTCATGGTTTTATATAAGAAAGGTTGAAAAATGTTAACAGCAATAGTACTCATCAGAACATTATTAGTATTGCTTGAGTGTAAGCACATATTTTTACACTGCTTCTCATGTTTCCTTCATGATTTTGACCCTTACATTTCTCTCATTTACAAGATACATGTTCTTTCAGGCTGAAGAGATGGTACAATGAAAAATGTGCAAGCAACAAAAGTAGAGTTTGGATTAAAGGGCCTATTGCTGGACAGTCTGTAAAACCAGTAGATTGGGACAGATTGCTTGGGAAAGCTGGCAAGCCAGTTTAGCCTAACTGTCAAGCTCTAAATTCAATAAGAAATTCTGCCTCTGGAAACTAAGGAGAGAGAACAAGAAAGATGCTAACTACTTATTGACCCAACACATATACTCACACATGTGCATGTAAATCACTAACATCCCTAATCTCATGAACAAGCCAAAACTCATGCATGCATGCACATGCTGCACATACATACACCCATAAACAAACAAAAATGTATGATTTTACATTATGCTATACTTTTCAAGTAGACCTGTGCCTTAGTCTATTGACTTTTTAAATTTTGATTTCTATTAATTCTGTCACTTGTAGAACTGACTCTGTCCTTACTAGTCTTCAGGTAAAGGATCTAGGTACATAGGACAAAATTGCCTTAAATTTGTGATTTTCCTGATGACCTATGAATGTGCACACTATTTTTAGATCCCTTTCCATGATTTATTTCATTTTCATTTCTGGAAAAATACTTATGCTTCATAATTGGCTTAAATAAATGTATAAAAATCTACTTTAAGGTAATAAAATTTAGAAGACAAGATGAAAATTTGTTTTTACAATTTTTGAAATAGTTTGAAAAAATATGAAATATTTGAAAAAATATGAAAGGAAACATATTTATAAGCTAGGTTAATACAAGTCCAATTATATTATGTAATATCCCTGTGAGTTTCTACAGAGTATTAGATACTTGAGATTAAGTCAGCCAAGGATCCAATGACTCTTATGAAATAACCCAATTAAATTATTCACTGCTTATGATGATGACCTAAGTGTGGTTTATTCTCTTGCATTAATGAAAGTGTAGCATGATGCTATAACCTTGTAGGCTTCATTAAAATAGTGAAAATTTCACCCTAGAGGTAGAAATAATCAGATATAGAATTAAATCCTTTTTAAATGCACAGTATCAGTTTAATAAAAATACTGATAGTCATAGATAACTAACCATTAAACATAAAACAATTTAAACATTAGATCAATACTATCCATTAAGTGTCAAGGTGAAGTAAGCTCATCAATAATTAAGTGCTGATGTTAACCAAAACAAGTGCATTTTCATAAAAATATGTTGAAAAATAAATACATCTTCATTAATAGTGAAATAGATTAAGTAATTATTGCCATTAATAAGAATTCATCAGGAGAAATGGTAGCATAGATTAGAAGAGAGTATAAAGGATGGCTTAGTACTGGGCGAATGTTGAGTGAGTAGAAAAAAAATTATTTCCAGTTACTGCTGTTCTTATTTTAACATATTTAATTTCTGTCTTTGCCATGAGTTAAAATGTTTTGCTCACATGACTATTAAAAAAAGTTTGTTGCAAAATTTTGTAACCATGTATCTTTTCATGCTTCAATCTCTTTATCTCTTTTGTATTAACCAACAATTTTTTGTTTGTTTGTTATTTAATTTAAGATTTAATGTTTCTGAAGATAGCATATATGTGTACTGTATAAAGAGTTACTAGCTGGTTTTGTGTGTCCACATGTCACAAGCTGGAGCTATCACAGAGAAAGGAGCCTCTCTTGTGTTGATGCCTCCATGAGATCCAGCTATAAGACATTTTCTCAATTAGTGATCAAGGGTAGGAGGGCCCATTGCAGGTGGTGCCATCCCTGGGCTGATATTCTTGGGTTCTATAAGAAAGCAAGCTGAGCTAACCAGGAAAAACAAGTCAGTAAGTAACATTCCTTCCTAGCCTTTGCATCATCTCCTGCTTTCTGACCTGCTTGAGTTCTAGTCCTGACTTTTTTAGGTGATGAGTACCAATGTGGAAGTGTAAGCTAAATAAACCCTTTCCTGCCCAACTTGTCTCTTTTTTATTATTATTATTAGATATTTTCTTTATTTACATGTAAATTTCTCCATTCCCAGTTTCCCCTCCAAAAAACAAAGAAACAAACAAAAACAACAAAAACAAACCCCTGTTGCCTCCCCCTCCCCATGCCTTCCACCCCACCCTCTCCCACTTATTTGCCCTGGCATTCGCCTACACTGGGGAACAGAACTTTCACAGGGCCGAGCTCCTCTCCTCCTATCGATGATCAAATTGCAATCCTCTACTATACACATAGTGCCAGAACAATCAGACCCCTCCATGTGCGGTCCTTGGTTGGTGGTTGAGACCCTGGGAGC
>NW_022196894.1:66516508-66527182 GCF_008632895.1 Mastomys coucha | reverse complement strand
GCTCTGTAGTACAGCTTAAGGTCTGGGATTGTGATTCCACCAGAGGTTCCTTTATTGTTGAGAATACCCAACTTGTTTCTTGGTCATATGCTTTGTGCAGTAATACAAACCCTGATTAAGACAAATTGGTACCAGGACTGGGGTACTCCTATGACAACCTGACCATGTTTTGGGGAGGACTGTGGAAGGACTTTGGAACTTTAGCTAGAAGAGTCATTGGGTGTTAAGAGCTCTGTGGGATGTTCTGTAGGAACTTGGAAGATAATGTTGAAAATGATGGAGGACTGGTTTGTGAAATTTCAAAGAAAAGATTAAAGACTCTTATCAGGGTCCTTGCTCTTTTGATTGTGAAGGTTTTGTGGTTTTGGTTAGCTGGGGCTGAAGAATCAGCTGTGATTAACAAGATACCAGAACTACTAAAGCAAAATCTTTGTATTACTAGGATTATTGATGCTGGTTAGCTAGAATGAAGAAATTAGTGTTGGTTAAGAAGAGATCAGCATCATTGATGTGAAATCTTCTGGGAAGTGTTTTCTGGGAACACAAAGAGGCTCTGTTCCATAGATAGCCAAGGTTGTACCTCAGGTTGCAGCTGGTCTTGGAAATATATATGAATCATCCAGGTAGTACTACATTTGAAGGAATGAAGGGGTCACGAAGAGGAGGTGAAATGTGGCACTGGGAGAGGCCATGGAAGGCCATTGGGGAAGTCAAGGCCTCAGTTGCAATCATTGGCCCAAGGACTGAAGGTCTCATGCAAAGAAACTGAGGCTTGGCACCATGGAGAGAGCCTATGAGAGGCTATTAGTGAAACTTTGTTGCAGTACCAAGAGATGACCATCAAGAACAGCAGCAGTGGAGTACAAGCAGCTGGAGTCTAGAAGACAAGCTGTTGTGCTACAAAAGGCAGAGTTTGAGAAGTGATCCAAACCCTTGAAGGAACCAGGAAGATTGTGAGGGAATCCCAGACATTGGTCAGCTGGAGTTTGATTTTGCTTTTGATTGTGACTGTGGCTTGATATTTCTTCTTCCTATTGAAGGAAGAAAGTATTTTAGTGGATCCCACAGTTAAGAGACTTTGGATTTTAAAAAGTCTGAATTTTAAAAGAGATTGGATATTTTAAAGGGATTGAACTTTTTAAATTTATTTTTCCTTTTTTATTAGGTATTTTCTTTATTTATATTTCAAATGTTATTCCTTTGTCTGCCACCCCCTGTCCCGGAAACCCTGTATCCCATTCCTCCTCCCCCTGCTTCTATGAGGGTGCCCCCCCACTCTCACCTCCCCACCCTGGCATTCCCCTACACTGGGGTATCAAGTCTTCACAAGAGACCAAGGATCTCTCCTCCTATTGACGCCCAACATTGGCCTCCTCTGCTATATATGCAGCTGGAGCCATGTGTTCTCTTTAGTTGGTGGTTTAGTCCCTGGGAGCACTGGGATGTCTGGTTTGTTGATAATGTTGTTCTTCCTATGGGGTTTCAAACCACATCAGCTCCTTTTAAATATGTAAGAATTTGTAAATACTGTTGGACTTTTAAAGTTATTTATTTCTTGGTGATGAATAAGGAAGTAAGGATTGAGACTTAATAGTGATGTGTTTGTGTGTCAACTTGACACAACTGGAGTTATCACAGAGAAAGGAGCCTCCCATGTGGAAATGACACCACAAGATCCAGATATAAGGCATTTTCTCAATTATAATCAAGCGGGTAGGGCTCATTTTGGGTGGTGCCATCCTGGAGATGTTATTCTTGGGTTCTATAAGAGAGCAAGCTGAGCAAGACAGGTAAAGAAAGCCAGTAAGTAATATTCCTCCATGGCCTCTACATCATCTCCTGCTTTCTGACCTGCTTGAGTTCTAGTTCTGACTTCTTTTGGTGATGAAGAGCAATGGAGAAGTGTAAGCCGAATAAACCCTTTTCTCCCCAACTTATTTCTTGGTCATGATATTTTGTAAAGGAACATAAAACCTGACTAAGACAGCACATCCTTTATACTCTCAAAAATTCGCTTCAGCTGTACACTTGAACCCAAAGTCTTTTTCAAATTCATTATTATGTCTTAAAATATAATTTATTATATGCAATATGTATTACCACAAATAATTTATAGCATATATACATTTAAGCTTAATTTATTTAATACTAATTTTAATATTTTTAGATATATATTTTATTTTAAAGGACAAGTGTCTTGCTTACATGTATATATGTGGAGCATGTGTGTGCTTGGTGAATACAGAAGAGAGATGGGAAATGAGGTTTTTCTGGAACTGGTATAGCAGCCCATTGTACAGTTCAATATGAGGTCTAGGATGCCAATCCAAGTCCTTTTCAAGAACAACAACATACCACATAGACCATCCTCCAGCCACAGGGAATTTTCCATTTGATGAATGAGATTATATTATATATTTTGACTATTATATAAATTTGTACCTAATTCATCTGCAGATACAGTGCATATGTATACATGCAGACTGACACAATACATTTTATATGGGTAGACAGAAACATAGAAACATATTTATCACACATAAATAAATGAATGGGTGAAAGTATAAAACAATGACTTGGAATCACAGCAATATTTAAAAAAATTTTTTAATCCACTAAATAAAAGCTACAATTTATATTTGGCTTATAACCAATTTAATTTTAACAAATGTCTACCAATGTATGGATTATGTGCTTAATGAATGATAAAGTTGTTTTGGTAATTTTTACAAATTCAATTCATCATTTCATATTTAGCAGTCAATAAAATGATACAGAAAAGGAAAAATATGTTCTGACTGTTATTCTACATAATGATAAAGATATTTAAAAAGTTTGACTATTTCTATGGTTCTAATATAATTACACAGTTAATTATAATACTGAATGACCTGGCCTGCAGGTCACGTTATTCGGGGGAACGAGGAGGGTCACAACCTGTGAATAAAGAATGGGCGAGAGAGACGACAGGACTCAAGGAAGCATTGCTTGTCAAGAGCCGTTTACTTAGTGCAGCCAAGAATATTTAAGGCAAAAATCTTGGAGGGGAGGGGGAGAGGAAGGAGGGAGATGGAAGTTTACAAAATCTTCTGGGGTTGAGCTCTGGTGTGACAGGTGGGGAGTGGGTGGATGACAGGTGGGGAGGGGGTGGATTTCCATGAATGTTCTTTTCCCAGGGCCAAGCCGGATCCTTGTGATTGTCAGGCAGGATGTTAATCTCAGGGTTCACATCCTTGTGATTGTCAGGCAGGATGTTAATCTCTGGGTTCTCAATTAGCTGGGGCAGGATATTTATCTCAGGGCTCTCATGGTTCCCAACAACTGAACATTTATAGTAACATGGAAAATAATATTATATAATTTGTAATAAAATAGCATGTATCTTGATTTTTAATATTACCTATACCAAATTCAGACAATCAAAATGCCATTTCCTTGTAAATTACACTTTGTCCATAGTACTTCCAAACCTAACCAAATTTGTAAATTTATTTATTCCTATTTACTCTGTATGCATTGCAGTGACAATTTAACAAGTTATAGTCATTGATGAACTTGACAAAAATGTAATAAAGTAAATTGTCAATAATCATTTCTAAAATATAGTAGGAAAGAAAATTTAGTCAAGTTTGATAAAATATATCACAGGATACATGTGTTAGTTAATAGGTTTCAGGTAGGCAATCTTACAAATTAAATGATATCCATTTCAACAGCAGAAATTCACACATTTCCAAGAAAAGTTTTCATGTACCAATGTCAAAGAATCAGTTTTAATTCTGGAATAAATGTTGGTTATGCTGTGACATTTTAGGAAGAAGAGATAGTCTGCAATGTATATTTGCATGCTAGCATGTCTAAAGCTCTGGAAAAAGAAGAAAATATGAAGAAGCCTTTTATGCTTCTTTTTCCATTTACTTCTTATAGCATTATAAAATAGAAAGTTAGGATTTGAATAACATAAGTTGTAGAGGAATTTTAATCCAGCAAATTGACTGTTCTGGGAAGTGATAGAAGGGTCACAAACATACGATCCTGCTGGAATAAACCCTTAGTACACATCTTTGCTCCCAAACAATGATGTCTAATTGAGGAGCAGACAAAGTGATGAATCACAGAAAGATTTGATACAGAGTCAGAGATAGGATATGCTCAATTCTCATGAGAACATACAGTAAAGACAATGTAGGCTTAAAGACCAGCAGGAGAGCTGAGAGGACAGACTTAGATTTGGTTCAGTTCAGATCAGTTTGGACCAATTCAGTTTGGAGCAGTTCAGAAGCATTTTTTTTCCCCCAAGAAGACCAATTCAGAAAGTGAGAGAAGCCAATTTGAAGCCCTAAACTTGGAAAGGAGTTTGAGCCTGAACAACTGAGTTAAACTAGCCAGCCAGAGTTCAAAAAGATCTAAAATAGGTGAATTTTTTAATCTACTGATGTATAATCTCAGAGGCTGAAATATTCTAGGCCTAGGTTAGCAGATAGACTAGAGTATAAAGAGGCTAGAAGTTTTCAGACCTAGGATAGGGATAGTTAGAGAGAAATCTCTGAGCTCAGCCCAAGCCACGTCTTCCTAAAGCTTGGGTATGTCTCATCTCAAACTTTTGACAGAGAAAATAAAAGCAACATTTACATTTACGATAGTTGTTTTTAGTCTCGTTAGCTAGCGCTAATCTGTCTCTATTATATACTCAAGAAACACTGACACTATAATAGATTATCAAAGATGACAAATAATATTTATAATAAGTAAATTAATCTTTGAATTTCACTTTATGACTAAAGAAAGTCATGAGCAATTCAGAGTAAGCTTCTATGAATTATTTTATACTCCTTCCTTGAACTACAGTGCTAGTGTAACACCTTATCTAATTACCCTTTAGTATTGTATATTGAATCATATTTTCAAAATAAGAATGAAGATTGTACTGGCTGGTTTTTTGTGTCAACTTGACACAGGCTGGAGTTATCACAGAGAAGGGAGCTTCAGTTGGGAAAATGCCTCCATGAGATCCAGCTGTGGGGCATTTTCTCAATTAGTGATCAAGGGAGTAGAGCCCCTTGTGGGTGGTGCCATCCCAGGGCGGGAAGTCTTGGGTTCTATAAAAGAGCAGGCTGAACAAGCCAGGGGAAGCGAGCCAGTAAGGAACATCCCTCCATGGCCTCTGTGTCAGCTCCTGCTTCCTGACCTGCTTGAGTTCCAGTCCTGACTTCCTCTGGTGATCAACAGCAATGTGGAAGTAAGCCAAATAAACCCTTTCCTTCCCAACTTGTTTCTTGGTCATGATGTTTGTGCAGGAATAGAAGCCCTGACTAAGACAAAGATAAAACTGAAATATATTCCCCAAAATCAACCACATTAATCAGAGTCAGTAGGTTGTATTTATATATTTTTACATATCATATATATATATATATATATATATATATAATATGTATGATAAAAAATTCAAAGAAAAATAGGCCATCAGTTTGAGAGTATGTTAGAGGAAATATGGTAGGGGTTGGATAAGGCAATGGGAAGATGACAGTGGTGTAATTAATTACATTTAAATATATTATAATTGAATAGAAAAAGAATGCAAAATGATCATGATAATATACTACTGCTAGTATTACTACTACTACTACTACTACTAAAAGAAAATGGAATATAAAAATAAGAATACAAAATTGCCAAATCCCAGTTACCATTCCTATTTATTAATATGAATAATTGCCTTTGAAAGTTTTGCAACTTTTATTTTTATTTATTCATTATATATTTATCTATTTGTGCGTGTGCATGTGTCCATGTGTATGGAGCATGTGTACGTACATGTCTGAGGAGACCAGAAGAGTATGACCTTTCCTAGAGCTGGATTTATGTGCATCTGTAAGAGAACAAACACAGATGCTGGGATATGAACACAGGTCATCTGCAAGATGAGCAAGAATTCTTCAGTGTTAAGATAAGTCCCCAAGACCTACCTTTGATTTCCAAGTAGAATGGTTCAAATAGTAGATTAACTATGTATTTATGCTTGTTTTGTGAGAAAAGATCGTATTATATAATCCATGTTAACCTGAAAGTCATGATCCCTATGTATTAGCCTCTACTCTCTGGGATTAAAATATGTATCACCATGTCCTGATAGAAAAATTCAGTAGATAGTCACCTGACACAAAATAAATACCTTAAAAATTACTCATGGATAAATAGATATATTTATGTAGTATGTGACACTTTGAACCCTGTACATAATATGAAATGATCAATTCAAAGTAATTAGAAAATCTTTGCTTTTAAAGTTGCATTTATTTGTTAAGAAATTAAGCTCCTCTAGCATTTTATATTGTAGAAAAGCTGTTAACTGTTTATTTTATGCTATAAAAGGTAAAAAGCTGTCACTTATCAGGTTTGAGATGCTACAATCAATGTTTCTTCATTATTTTTACAAATATATTTCAAATTATATTTGTTTTTATACATGTATGTATTGTATTAGATAATTGAAGCTTTTGTTTAATTTCAGAATAATTATTTTCTTGATAAACAATTTTTGGTAATGATTTTCAAATTTGGCATATATTATGACAACTGAGTATGTCACAAGATTCTGCTTGTACAATGTCTAGAGTTCCATAAAACCCATCTAGATTTGCATACTCAGTGAGGTTTATGAATCATAAAATGGATGCTGATGTGAATTTTAAAGATGGGTAACAATTCAGTTACATAATTGCAAGTGTATCATTTCTAAGTTCACTTGAAGCAATCTTTGGCAAGTTGTAGAAATTCTACATATTCTGTGCTGAGCTTAAGCTGTACAATGCTATTGTTAGAGTAAACTTCACTGTCAGTTTAGAGTTATTATAAGTTTATTGTATGTAGTATGGCAGACATTCAACATTTCCCTGACGTGCTTGGGTTTATGCCTAGTTTTAAGTAGAAGTTACTGAAACTTTTATTTTCAAGAACATCTTATCTTGGATGAAAAATCATGTGTTTATATTAATTATGAAGTTTTCCACAGGTGTATACATACTTGACAGATAACAATTCTGGTAATCTGGTTATCAAAATAGTTCTAGGAAAAAAGAAATCTTGGATTTTAAATCTTAACTCTAGGAAATCCAGAAAGGCAGGTGTTCTCAAGGACAAGTGTTCACTATAAAATTTTATATTTAAATGTCTCAAGTATAACTTATATAAATAGTTTCCTAAAATTTTTGTAAAATTTTGCAAATCATAATCATGGTATATCTGTGTCCAATATGTTTGCATTATTATAGATATTAGAAATCAGTTTAATTGGTAAATGTATCCAGTGTCGTGACATATGTACTTGTTTTAAATACAGTAATAGGAGCTGGATAATGTTCAATGGGTAAGAGTGCTTGCTGTTTTTTCAGAGGACCAGCTCTTTATTCCTTCTACTCCAGTTCACAAATCTCTGAAACAAGTTCCAGGGCACCCTTTACTCTTGTCTGTCCATCACTGAGCTTCATACATGTAACTTAAATCCTCTCTTTCACACTCCTTGTCACAAAGAAACATAGCAACAGAAATAGAAATAAAACTTAAAAATGGTACAATCATTATTTATATAAAATTATTCTATGATATGTATTTATATCATATACATATATGATAGATGACATGATCAACTGTATGTATAGAGAAGTTCTCTGTTTCTAAAATTAAGAATCCATGACAAACATGGAATACTTAGTAACTCTAGAGAATGCTCTGCATTTCTGATAGCATTAGGGCTCCACAATGTATTTCAAGTTTGACAAAAAACTGAAGAATGTGCTAACATAAAAACACAAATGTAGAGTCGGCCCGCGAATCCTACATGGTAGTGGATTGCTTTGTACTGGAGATGAACTGGACCTGTGGAAATAAGTGGGTGGGGAGCAAAGAAAGACGGACACCAAGAATATGTATCAAAGCATGCTTTAGTTCAGGTGCAATGTGTTTATATAGTAAAAGGCAAAACAAAACCACAACAATCAAACTTTTAACATAAACAAGATAACAGACATAGTGTTGCAAACTCTGTTTACAGCAGGAACTTCAAGAGGGAGTTCTGGCAGAAATTAGCTCAGTACTAGTCCTTTGAACTCAGGAGCTGCAGTGTCAGCCAGTGTTTAGCACCACAGGTGGGCACCTCAGCCCAGGCCTTGTCAAGGCATTCTTTCTCCCTTTCAGAACAGCTTTCAAGCAGAGGGGAGGGAGTCCACACACAAACACATACTTTCACATGCAAAAACATCTATTTTGGATTAATCACCATAGAAATAAAAAAAGGCAAGAGATAGCCAACTTTCAAAACAAAGTGGGACCAAATTGACACTTAGGTATCTTTATATTTATAAATTGAGTGTTTATATATCTCATACTAGGAATGGTATTAATAGGATTAATTGGTTAGCAATTCCAAGTGTTCAGAACTGAATGAATACATTTGAATAACATTGTATACACTGGGTGCATGTACATGAGTGTGTGTGTGTGTGTGTGAGTGAGTGTGTGTGTGTATGAAAAGTTTTTTGATCTAAGATAATCAACTATTATGGCTCAAGGTGCACAGAATTTCTTTTAAATGAGCAACTGTCATGCATCTATTTATTACAAAATACAAAATAAAATATATCATGGTACTAGAATATTTCTATTCTTTGAGAAATAATAAAGATAAACCTACATTGAACAACAAGAAAATACATGCCACATAAGAAAAAAGCAAACATAGTTTCAAACTTACAACTAAGGAATGTGGATAGTGGCAGAAATAATCTTCCCCAGGGAAGAGAATACTAATTGGTTACCTATTCCAAATGTTCAGAACTGAATGAATACATATGAATAACATTGTATACACATGTGTGTGTTTGCAATATGTTTTACAGACTTAATAAAAATAAATCCATACATATATGTATATAATAACCATACAAAATGTGTAAGAGGACCACAAATTTGATATGGAGCAAGGAAAAGTATATGGGATGATTTGAGGGAAGAAAGAAAAATGAAAAAATGATGCATTTTTTAATAATCTCCAAAATACAAGAAAATTTAAAAAGAAATGTTGGAGATGAAAATTTTAATGTACTACTTTTATTTATAATAACATTTTAATAAAAGAAGAGAAAGTCATGGCAGTATTTATGATTCACAGAGTCTAAAGTTACCCACATGGTTTACCTTAGATAACACTATCTCAGAAAACTAGTCTTTTAACAAATTTTGCTGAGTTATATCTATTTCATGAATTGATGCAGGAATTACTGAGTTTTGTCACCATGTTACGCAACATACAGGGCTCTTAAGCTTTTCCTCTAATTTCATTGAAATATGGGTTATTTAACAAATGAGTCTCTACATCAACCTGAACTACTGGCAATTTCCAGTCTGCTTCTACCTTCTAAGATGAGTTTAGCCACAAATACACATACACACACAAAGTATATATACATATATATATATATATATAACACACACATATATATATATACATATATAATTTATATATAAATCTTCAAGCAATTTAATAAAAGGTACCATTTGCTGTCTTCAATATAGTGACTACATTCAGCATTATATTTCCTATTAATTTTCATAAGATTTTGCTGTCAAATGAAACTTGTACAAACCTTATAGAAGTTCTTTATGGGTAAGGGATTTTGGGCCTGTCCTTTAGCAAGCTAAGAGTAAAAATCTATTTTTTTATGTCAAACCTTCTACATGCCACAGGCCCTTTTCTCTAGTGGTAGGGGATTTATTAGTGGTCTTGGCATCCCCTTTGAACAAGAAACAGATTACAGCTCCACCACATCAGAAGTATTATCATCCATCATCTGCACTGAAGGCTTCTGTATTCAAAATGCTTTGCAATGAGATCACAGCTGAAATGTGTAATGCCCTTTGGTTTGGAAAAGAATATTGGCTAAAAATGTGTCCTCTTCTTTTAGAATAAATAGCTCCTAAAACTCTGCTTTAACAAGGTTGAAAATTGAAGATTAAAATGACTTAGTTGATATAAAATATCCTTAATAATAAACCAAAATTAATCACATTAGACATTTTCACTCATGATCCTATCTCTCTCTGTAAAAGTTTATTAGTTCTAGTGTTGCTTAATGTTAGTAGAAAATCATTTATGTATGCTGTAATTACAAACAAAATAATCTACTTATTTTTAAGAAACATCTATAAGAAAGCAATAATATATCACTCATGTTTTACATATTGAATGCAAAGTTTATATTATAAATAATAGATATAGAGTAATTCTAGGATGCAAGATGATAACTTTAAAGGGATTACATAAAATGAGGAGAAAATAAAACTCCAGTGAAGCATATGAAAAATTAAACCACCAACCAAAGAGTACACATGATGGGATTCATGATTCCAGCTGCATATGTAGTAGAGGTTGGCCTAGTTGGTCATCAATGGGAGGAGAGGTCTTTGGTCCTATGAAGGCTCAATGTCCCAGTATAGGGGAATGCCAGGAAATGGGAGAGGGTGGGTTGGTGTGCAGGCAGATAGGGAGGGAATAGGGGGTGTATTGTTGGGGAAGCCAGGAAAAGGGAGAACATTTGAAATGTAAATAAAGAAAATATATAATAAAAAACCCCTACTAATTTAAGTAAAAATAATGCAATAGTGAAGATGAAAAAA
>NW_022196894.1:66515599-66516498 GCF_008632895.1 Mastomys coucha | reverse complement strand
AAAAAGAGGGAGAGATAAAGGGTTGGGTTTGTGCAGGTTAAGACCTATCCTTCTCTTCTGGAGATTGTATGGAGATGCCAGAGCCTCTTGCCATGGTTGCTCTCCCTCCAGAGGTGCTTGGAAAGACTTCCCAAACATCTTTGAAGTTGGTTAAACCTGTGAAAGACAGTAGAGTCATGTGGGCTTGAGGCTTTGGAGATCCTAATTTCTCCTTATATTAGTCAGGATTCTCTAGAGAAACAGAACTGAGAGAATAAACTATATACACACACAAAAGAAAAATTAAACTTTGAGTAAATTGCAGAAGAAAACAAAATAAATGAAGTACAAGTAGAATTCTAGTTCAAGAAAGAAAACACCTTAACTACAGGAATACACAAATTTTTCTTTTAAAGAAAACTTCCTTTTTTTAAAGAGGTTTTTCCATGGTTGTGGAAGCACAAAGAATGCAAGCTTATAACTTTTACCTTGACGAATGTGACTTTAACCAAATGAGAATTACAAATGGAACTTCTTGCACTTTCCAGTCCTTAGCCTAATATGAAAAGCCTTGATCATAGACAAAGAGCAGTGAAGACAGCCACACATTTAGGGTTTTTTGGCAAAATACTTTACCAGAAAATGGCCTTGTTGGATATCAGTGGGCCTGAGGGAATTTGATGCCCAGTGTAGGGGAATACCAAGGCTGGAAGGCAGGAGTTGGTGGTAGGTGGGGGAGCACCCTAATAGAGGAAGGGGATGGGATACAGGATTTCTGGAGGGGAGACCTGGAAAGAAGATAACATTTAAAATGTAAATAAAGATAATATCCCCCCCAAAAAGTAAATAAATCAGCTCACAAACTTTTTTTTTTAATTAGATATTTCTTTTTTTTTTTTATTTTAGATATTTTCTTTATT
>NW_022196894.1:66493406-66509925 GCF_008632895.1 Mastomys coucha | reverse complement strand
CCCAGGTGGCTGCTTCCGGCTTAGGAACTCACCAGAGAGGGGATGGCAGCTCTCACTGGAGGCTCTGGGTCCGGCGGGTCTCTGGGGGCAGATTCTCCACGTGCAAGGGAGAGGCGGCCAAGGTCCCTGATCCACCTCTGTTAGCTGGAAGCTGAGAGGATCCGGTCCCTGCTGCCAGGCGGCTCCCCTGCGACTCTTTGAGCCTTTGCCTCTCCAGGTGGGGTCCCCTGGCCTAGGAACCCACCAGAGAGGGGATGGCGGCTCTCACTGGAGGCTCCGGGTCCCGGCGGGTCTCTGGGGGCAGATTCTCCACGTGCAAGGGAGAGGTGGCTAGATATTTCTTTATTTGCATTTCAAATGATATCCTCTTTCCTCATTTTCCCCTCCTAAAAAAGTCCCTATTCCCTCCCACCTCCCTCTGCTTACCAACCTGCCACAGAATGGTTCATTGCAGGTACCTGTTGTTCCCTGGAATGAGAGTTCTGGTCAGGTGGCCAAAAAATTCAGCAAGTGACAGACAGAGTCGCCACAAGGAAGTGCTGAGTCTGAATGTATTGCTTAAAAATGGCATGAGGCTTTTACAGTCATTACAAAAAAGAAATGAGAAATCTGGCAGCTCAGCAGTTGAGGTTCATCTGAGGCCACCTGAAACACAGCAGTCTAAAGCAGCAGTCATTTCCTCTGGATTGGTGCAGCACCCCCAGGCGCCGAGCACGCTTGGGCCCACATGGGCCTGGCCAGAGTCCCAGGGGACTGTGGGTGTGCCAATCAAGAGGGTAGAGGCTCGAATCTTGAATGCTGACTGCTGCACACCGTCTCTCACACACACTTGCTCAAGGTCCCGCCCATCCTAAGTAAAATATCCACTATGGTAATCTTCTGGGCTAGTAGAGACAAGTCTCTTTCTTGCTAATTCCTAGGAGTGGTTCAGCTCTAGTATGTGACTGAGAATGAGGATTCTACTTGACCTTGCCCTGGGATAAGTCTCCCATTCTCTAAGCTTCAATGCCCTACCCACAATGCTGAAGACAATTAGTCTGGATGGGTAACAAAATTCCAAGCCAGTGTTTGGCTAAGATGTTAGAACTTTGGTAAAGGTCAGAGAGCAATGTCCAATTTTGTCTAGCTATTAATAAATCATATTTTGGTGGGCACCTAGCATGTGTGTTCACAAGGACATATCTGGGTTACCTCTGAGTTAGCGGATGCCATGACTGACTGAATACCCAGGAGGCACAAACTCCCTTTGAAGTCCTAATGCCTCTTGTCCATGATCAGGCTTTTAATCCTTATACTGCAGACTTTACTGGAGTAGATGAGTGAGTGTGGCACGAATCCACCCTCTCCCATGTCTTGGCCCTGCCATTCCCTACCCTGGGGCATAAAGCCTTCACAGGACCAAGGACCTCTTCTCCTATTGATGACCAACTAGGATATCCTCTGCTACATATGCAGCTGGACCCATGAGTCCCATCATGTGTACTCTTTGGTTGGTGGTTTAGTCCCTTGGAAGCTCTGAAGGTACTGGGTAGTTCATATTGTTGTTCCTCCTATGGGGCTGCAAAATGCTTCAGCTCCTTAAGTCCTTTCTCTAGCTCCTTCATTGGGGACCCTGCACTTAGTCCAATGGATGGCTGTGAGCCTCTACTTCTGTATTAGTCAGGCACTGTCAGAGCCTCTCAGGTGACAGATATATCAGGTTCCTGTCAGCCATCACTTACTTGCATCCACAACAGTGTCTGGGTTTGGTGATTGAATATGGGAAAGATTCCCAGGCTAAGCAGTCTCTGGATTGTCCTTCCTTCAATCTCTGTTCCATACTTTGTCTGTACAATTCCTTCCATGGTCATTTTGTTCCCCCTTTTATGAAGGAACAAAGTATCCACATACTTTGGAAGGAAGCTTCTTCTTGAGTTTCTTGTGGGTTATGGATTGTATCTTGGGTAATCCAAGCTTCTGGGCTAATATCCACTTATCAGAGAGTGCATACCATGTGTGTTCTTTTTGTGAGTAGGTTACCTCGCTCAGGATGATATTCTCCAGATCCATTCATTTCCCTAAGAATTTCATAATTTCATTGTTTTTAATAGCTGAGTAGTATCCATTCCTCTGTTGATTGACATCTGGGTTGTTTCCAGCTTCTGGCTATTGTAAATATGGCTGCTATGAACATAATAGAGCAGGTGTCCTTATTACATGTTGGAGCATCTTCTAGGTATATCCCCAAGAATGGTATAGCTAGTACCTCACTTTGTTCAATTTCCAGAGGAACTGCCAAACTGATTTCCAGAGTGACTGTACCAGCTTGCAATCCCACCAACAATGGAGGAGTGTTCCTCTTTCTCCACAACTGTGCCTGCATAAAAAAAAATAAAAACCTCTGCCAGAAGCCAGAAGCCTCATCCCTACTCTATAGCAGAAAAGTTGGAGTCATTTCTATTTCCTTTCTGACTTTATTCCTAAAGAATGATGAAGATCTTCTCCAATAAGATTCTTTCTTCAACTCAGTATCCCAGCCTCTGAAACCAGAAGGCATTCATTCACAAGGAGCATTCCTGCTGAGCATGCCAGGATAACCAATTAAAGACCATTTCTGCTCCCACCTCTGCTCCAAGCACAATACCCCTATTTCATTCATATCTCTGCCACAGAATATCCACTTCAGCTTTCCTTCTTCTCTGAGCTTATTTCCTATGAATTCCATAGACCTTTCCCTACTAACCTTCTTCTTTCTATTTGTTGCTTTATCTCAGCCCTGACCAGCAGACTACTCCTGCCAGAGAAGCAGTTAGGCTGTCAGTAGATCTTCTTTTCTCTTTATGTTCCTCTAGATGCAACTGCCCAGTATCACCCTATAATGATAGCAGATCCTCTGGATAATGCCTGTTCACCTTTCCCTGCAACCTAGGAGGTAAACTAAGCAGATTCTGGTTGAAAAATCTGCTTTCTTCCCTCCTCTCAATACCTTCAATCTCCCTAGCCTATTCCCACTTCAAAGAGTTGGTTCCCAATACCCAGAAACCCATGGTATCAGGAACCCACAGTGACCACAATTATCAAGTCTGATGGAAAGTTCCTACCAGGCAACAGACACAGTTATCACACTCTCTAAACTTTCAGAGAGGAAACAAAAACCAAGAAAAAAATTGCTTAACAAAGACAAAATTCAGAAATGAGCACAACATCCTATAATCATCCCAAGTCCAAATTCCTAGACACCATCATAAAAACACAAAGAATAAAAATCCAGGGCAACACATCTTCACATCTTCACAGAAAGTCCAGCTATCCTACCACAGCCATGACATTCCAACAAAACTGAAACACACACACACACACACACACACACACACACACACACACCTTTTTAGAAAGTCTAAAGGAGGAAGATAGAAGTTATTAAAGAGAAAAATTAATAAATCCCTTAAAGTAATCCAAAAAAGTACGAAGAGTGGAAGGAAGTGAGTAAAACTATTGAAAACAAAAATGGACTCAGCAGGGGCATCTCTTTCTCTGTTTCCTGTTTTGGAGACCCTTTCCCCCTATTGAACTGCCTCCACTACTGCCAAAGGGAGAGAAGATGCTTCTGTTCCTACTGCAACTTGATATCCTTTGGAGGATCCCTGTTTTTGAAGAAAAAATAAGGAATGAACTGGGGGAATGAAGGTGAGGTAGGAAGGAATGAAAGACAAGAAGGACGGGAAGCTGGGGTCAGGATCTAAAGTAATGGAGTAACTTTAAAAAAAGAAAATAAAAATAACAAAAGCAGGAAATTCTGGAAATGAAAAGAATTAGGAATTTGAAGAAAAACTGCAAAGGCAAGCCTTGCCACAGAATACAAAAGGTGTTATGGATAATCCCAGGTGTTGAAGATATAACAGAAGAAATGGATACATTAATTAGAAACTGCTTAGTAAAAAAATATTCTGACATAACATATCCAGGGAATCTGGGACAATATGAAAAGACCGAACCAAAAATATTGAGAAATAAAAAAAGGAGATGAATCCTAGCTCAAGAGTCCAGAAAATATTTTCATTAAAATCATAACAAAAAATTATGCTAACTTAAAGAAGGACATGCCTATGAAGGTACAAACATCATATAGAACACCACATAGATTGGACCAAAAAAGAAAAAGGTCTTGCCACTAAACATGAATAAATCATAATGAATATATAAAGCTCCAAGTGAATTAAAAAAATCAAGATAAAACGTAATTCCCTACTTCCTATCAGCTAACCACTGGTAAAACTGGATATCAACAATAGGATTTGTACCAACTCATGGACACTAACCAACACTTCTGATTGAAATGATTATGATAGTAATAAAGAAAAACATTAAAGACTTTCTAGAATTCAATAAAAATGGATATACAGTAAGCAACCCAGACATATGGAGCATAGTGAAAGCTATGTCTAAGCTTGTCTAATTTGTCTAAGAGGCAAGTTCTCAACAGCAAGTGCTTATAATAAATAAATAGGCAACCCAAAACTTGGGGAGATGGAGATATCACACTAGCTACTTAACATCTTACCTAAAATCATAGAACTAAAAGAAAGAGTCCCAAACAAGAGGAGTAGACAGTGAGAAGCAATCCAAATGAGAACTGAAATCAATAAAATCGAAGCAAAGGGAAGAGTACAAAGAATTATTAAAATGGAGCTCACTGTTTGAAAAATGAAGAAGAGAAAGTCTATTTGAACTGAGATACAGGGAGAAAATATTGAAGATATAACATAATCAGAAATGAAAGGGGGGCATAAAAACACATCCCGAGGAAATTCACAGAATCATGAGGACATACCTTAATACCACTTTACCAAAGTTAATGCAAGAGCAGTGAAACAATTAGATGGGCCTATTACCCATACTAAAATGGAAGCAGTCATTAAAATCTCCCAAATTAAAACAAACAACAACAAAACCAAAAACAAACAACTAGGACCAGTTGGTTTTAACAGAGAATTCTACCAAACATTCAAAGAACTAGTACCAATTCTCCTCAAATTATCCTACAAAATATAAACAGAAGTAATACTGGCAAATTTATTCTATGATGCCAGAGTTACCCTGATACCTAAACCACATAGACACACAAAAAGAGAATTACAGTGAAATGTCCTTTGTAAACATAGATGCAAAAATACTTCTGTATTACAGGGCTATAATAGGAAGTAACACATGGTATTGTCATAAAAACAGATGTGTTAATCAATAAAGTTGAATATTGAGATGACATAAATACATACACATATGGACACCTAATTTTTTATAAAGAAGTCAGTAATATATACTGGAAAAATGAAAGTGTCTTCAAGAATCTGCAAACAGAATGTCTGAATGTAGAAAAAGGTAAATAAATCCATAAAACTATCCTGCATAAAACTGAACCTCAAATTGATCAAAGACCTCAATGTCAAACCAGACATACTGAACCTGATAGAAAAATATGAGAAATACCCTTGAACTTATTGGCATAGAGACTTCCTAAACAAACTCTGTTAGCATAGACATTAAGAATAACAACAAATAAATGTGACCTCATGCAACTGAAAAGATTCTCTAAGGTAAAGAACACTACCATTTGGACAACTTCATATCCAATGGAGTAGTAGTAGGCAAAACATATGAAGTACTCATCAAAGATATATAACACCAACATTTTAATTAAAAATAGGATATAGAATTAAACAGAATTCACAGTAAAGAAATCCAACATTTCTGAGGAACAGTAAAAGAAAAAGAGTGAAAACAAAAAAGATCCTTCCAATTTTTTGGCTTCATGTTTTTATATGTATATCTTAGTAAGGTTTTTTATTGCTGTTATAAAATGTCATGACTGTAAACAATTTAGGTAGGACAGAATTTTATTTTGGCTTCCACCTCTCATGTCATACACCATTACTGATAAAAGTCATGGCTGGAACATGGAGAATAGTTGATGTAGAGGCCATGAAGTAGTGCTTCTTACGGGTTTCCTCCTGATTTCCTCAATTTGCTTTCTTATTGCACCAAGATAGTCATCCCACAGGGGGCAACTTCCATATCAATCATCAATGAAGAAAACGCTGCACAGACTTGCCCATTGGCTAGTCTTGTGTAGCATTTCTTTTAGTGAATTTCACAATTCTCAATAAAACCACTCTATGTTAATTCAATATAAAACTAGCCAGCATAATAGAAGGGGGCAGAAAGACTGTAAGAGGTAGAAAAATCATAGATTTTGCTATGATACTTTGTCTCTACTGTTAATGTCAGAAATAATACTCATAAAGACTCTCTGCTCAAAGTAGACATGAAAAAGATCAATGGACATATTAATGTAGACAAAAAACAAACAAACAAAAAACAAAACAAAACAACCCCCAAAAAAAGATGGGTAAAAGATTTCAACCCTGCACAAAGTACCCTAGGCAAGCAGGAGAGGAGGTCTTTTGCACAGAATTATATTACATACCAGTTGATTACATAATACCAAATGTTAAGCCCTAAAACCACACTCAAACAGAAGGAAACATTATACAGAATGATCAGGTTATATTAGGAGTATATATGCATATCATATATGTATGTATGTATATATATGGCACACATTCATTCATATATATGTGAATACATATGTATATATATTGTAATATTATTACAATAATGATTAATCAAAAAAGGTGGCCTTTAGTTTGAAGAAAAATGAGAAAGTATATATGGGAAAATGAAGAAAGGAAAAATAAGATTAGGTGTTATGATTATATTATAATCTCAAAGCAAACCAACCAACAAAAATCTGTTCAAACTACCCAGCATAGTGCACCAGTAGGGTTCAAGTGCTCCTGACCAAATTGCTCTGCTTGCCATCAAGGTAACTCTAGCATCTGTTCTGATCTGACTCTTTCTCATTTCTAGCTTGTTCTGTCTTTACCTGTGGCTAGCTTGTTCTCTGTAAAACTGTCCTGGTAAACATGCCTCTTTTCTCTCCCTCTCTGCACAGCTCTCTTTAGTCACCTATTTTCCTGTTTGTTTTCATGAAAGTTGAGCATATCCTATCTGGGACTTATTCAGCTAAATTTTTCTCTGATTATTCTCTTTGTCAGCCTGTCATTTAGACTTGAAAGTATAACTACTATCTTCTAAAAACTTATCATAATTTCATTTTCACAGATTAAAGGTGTGTACTAAGGGGATGTTTATATTCTAACAAGATCATACTGCTATCTAGGACACGCCTACATTCCAACTCTATCACATAGACCTAGAATGTGATCCCTCACAAGAGAAGCTGTGTTGTTGGATTAAAATTTATCTACACTAATAAGGGTAGAAGATGCCTATTTAAGGGAAGAATTACAATGGGGAAAAGGACATATGAATACTATAGAAGATTAGGTGGGGATGCTGGCTTGGTATAGCCAAGCCATGGCACAGTTCAGTGGAAAAAGAATGAAAATTAGAACTGGAATAAAGAGCTCCTCTTGGATTCAAACAAGGAACCTTACTCAATAAACTGAACAGTGAAGTGGGAAAAAGTGATATACAGTTTATAGACAATTGTATTTACATTTGCCCTTTGATACAAAAGCAAGGAAAATATTTAATTCAACAGACTGATTAGGTCCTCAATAATGACCAAAGGCAGGAAACTATGTTAACCAGGAAATATGCCGCACCTAAACATGTTTAATTTGGGGGGAAACACTGAAAAAGAAAGGCAGAGCTTCTTAAATTCTGGGCTTGTGATGTTGTGAAACTTACTATAAACTTTAACAATGTACAAGATGAGAAACTAAATAATATTACTATCATAGTCCTTGAGACAATATCCTGTGTAAAACAGAGAAAAATTAGTTTCCTGTAGAATGCCACATAAGAACTATGAGAAAGATTAGGCTATTCTTGCTTGATATTCCCATGAATACCAGAGAGTAGAAGATAGTAGAAGAAACATGATGTCCTAGTTTAACTCTGTTGGTCTGATAAATCTCTCTGAATAAAATCAACTTGAGGAGAAAAGGATTTACTTATTTTATACTTCCAGATACAATGTATCACTTAGGGAAGACAGTGTCAAAACTCAAGGTAGAAACCTGAGAATATAACCATGTGAGCCTCAATGTCTGGATGGCTTTCAGCCTCATGCTTAGTTAGTTTTCTTATATATTACAGGACCAAATACCCAGCGCAATGCCAAGACCTACAAGATCAATTAATAATTAAGGCAATTCTCCACAGAGATGCTGACAGGCTGATCATAGCTAAGCCATTTCTAAATGGATGATTACTATCAGATGATTCTAAGCCAGATCATATTGATAATTAACACTAACCAGGCAGACAGGCATTACTAAGGAAACTTCACAAGAGAAACAGTGTTTTATGCAAGCCCAATACAACTGTTGTGGCAGTACAAAAATGATGCAGAATGACAACTATTTGACAGGAACTATGGTACTTGTATCAAACTCTTGTTGCTCTTCTCCATAAAGCACCTGGCTTTTATGCTGTCATTATATCTCTGTGTCAGATATGATTTTTAGAGAGTAATTGTATTCTCCATCATAGAATATGATTTTTAGAGAGTAAATATATTAGGGAAGATATTTAAGATTATCACGTGAATTGGGGAGGACTCCATGCTCAGGAATTAACAACAATTGATGTCAGGCCTCTTGAAATGTAAATTATTTTGTAGAGCAAAGAAACAATCAATACAGTGAGGAGAAAGCCCATTAAGAGGGATATTTGTCTAAGAAGTCATTTGGAATAAGACTTCCATTTGGAGTACTGGACTAGTAAAGTCTTAAGTTCCCAATCCTTCCCTGGGAATTGATATCTTACTTGACATGAAGAGACATGTACATGAATAACTTGTATATTTGTTTGTATATTTGTCAGGTAAGTGTCAGAATATACACGAAAATATATAAAAATCAAGCAAAAAATAAATCAATTAAAATTGATTACAGATCTGAACAGTGTTGGGGTTCAGGAGTTGCCTCACAAAACACATGAACTCTGATCTCAGACAGGGACCAGTTATTTGACATTTACCCCAGGACTTAGAGAACAGGGCTTCAGACCAGACTAGAGAGCTGATTGCAATGGCCAGCCAGAATCCTACAGAGATTTAAAGCCTGGCATCCACAAACATCTGTGCCAGGTTATTACACCAATCAGGATTTGGGGATAGGGGACATCCACAGGAACATGCCTTTGTTGTGTATTTATCCTCTTCCCATTGGTTGGGTTATTCAAATATTGTGGGTGACTTGTCTTGCCTAACATTCATGTCTTAACTTGAAACCTAGGATGCCAAATGACTTATATTGTTGCAGTTGTCTCACTTATGTTGACGTCCATCCATGGGGGCAGCTTATAAAGACAAAACCCATAAAAGCACATATACAGGTGCAGGAAGTGCTGCTGGATGGTTGATTCAGGTCTAACCATATTGTGTCTAAGTATATAGAGCAGTTATAAATGACTGATATTGTGATTGGTTTCCAGGACACCAAACCATAGAACATAACAGAATATGCAACCAATTTAGGCATGAGAAAGTTTTCTAGCCACACAGCACATGATCAAGTTTCCTTCTAATATTAAAACCAGCACACGAGAAAGGCTCCTTGTAACATTAGTAAAAGATCAAAATGGCTGGATAGACAGGAGCAACTACCCAGGCCTGAACATGGTTCTCAAAAGAAAAACTAAAATATAGCTATTATGCTGCCAAATAAACATAACATTAAACTGACTTCAATGACTTGCCATTGTAACCATACAACAGCTTGTCTCTAAACTCTCCTATGAGAAGCATGATGATTACAGAGACACATAACTAGCAAAATGGCAAGAAAAAACAATGAACTGTCAACATTATGTGGGCACAAAAATTGAGTAGGTATGAAGGAGATTTATGTGTGAATATTTGAGGGAGGGGCACTGAATGAGTTCTAATACAGTGCATAAAAGACTCAGAAATAAAACATATCTTTAAAATCCTAAATTACAGAAAGCCTCTCTATATAGTATGAAATCTCAAAAGTATCTGTAACAAATTCTGCAGAACAGATTAAAAATTCTTGCACCTTATTTCTATAAGGTTGATTCATTATCTGTAGTGGTTGATATTGGTTTTGAACTTAGTGGGGATGGGGATTATGAAGACTGATAGGTATTGTTTTTTCTTTGAGTGTCTGGAATAACTGAGCTATCAAGACATTCTCAGAATGGACAGTGCCTTTTAACTAAGCTTCAGAAAAAGAAGTCTAAGGAAACAGCTGCTTTTCCCAACATCCCTTACTCTTTGCTTATGAGCACATAGTCTCTGTTGTTGCTGGCCACAATTCCTCAGATGTTGAAACCAGCTTGCCCATTCTACCAATAGAGGCTCAAGATTGACGACTCTTCAATAGTCTTTATGACTTTCAGGGCTAGGATTAGGCTTTTGTAGGTTCTGTCTTTGTATACTGAGCAAATATTCTGGGTTCTCAGCCCGTGTCTTTGCAGACCGACATTGTCTGGAGTAGGCAGACTATAAAGTAATTTAGTAAATTCCCTTTGTAGTATGTATTCAAAATATCAGTTCTATTTTTTTAGAGAACATTTTCTATAGCAATACTATTGTACCCATTGGAAGGATGCATTTAATGCAGAGGTTCTTAGAATGTACAATAATAATATTTCTTACTTGTATAAAGAAGCATTGATGATCTGACCTCACAATGTATTTAACTTGAAATGATGAATATAACCATGAAAATAAAAACAATCTCATAAGTGCTACTTTTAATTTATAGCCTTCATTCTGTTTTCACAAGAGATCTCCACTGGACTTCTTTTCTATTTTGCCAAATAGAATTATACTGTTAAAATATATTTTGCACTTATACTGGTTACTTTAATATAAATTTGAGCCATTATCCAATGTTTCATAAAAATATTAAAGTCAGGAAATTTGTTTTGTCATTTTAGTTTTCCTTATATTTAAGCATTTCTGGAGGAAGGAGAGAGAGAGAGAGAGAGAGAGAGAGAGAGAGAGAGAGAGAGAGAGAGAGAGAGAGAGAGAGAGAGAGAGAAATAAGTGTCTATCTTAGTCAGGGTTTCTATTCCTGCACAAACATCATGACCAAGAAGCAAATTGGCGAGGAAAGGGTTTATTCAGCTTACTTCCATCTTGCTGTTGATCACCAGAGGAAGTCAGGACTGGAACTCAAGCAGGTCAGGAAGCAGGAGCTGAGGCAGAGGCCATGGAGAGATGTTCCTTACTAGCTTGCTTCTCCTGGCTTGCTCAGCCTGCTCTCTTATAGAATCCAAGACTTCCAGCCCAGGGATGGCACCACCCACAAGGGACCCTACCCTCCTTGATAACTAATTGAGAAAATGCCCCACAGCTGGATTTCATGGAGGCACTTCCCCAACTGAAGCTCCCTTCTCTGTGATAACTCCAGCCTGTGTCAAGTTGACACACAAAACCAGCCAGTACAGTGTCTAATGTTCACACTTATGGTTGTATTGCCTAATGTTCCTACTTTATGAGTGTTGCTTAATAGTGGGTTATGAATATCAAGAAACAGAAATGTATATTCACAAAGTTTTACTCAGCATGAGATTCTTCAAGGAGAAATTTGAATATGTTTGTAATATTTTACTCCACAGGTTCTTAAAACTGCTGAATGACTATTTTTAGAATGAAAATAAGTGTGCCTAAAATACTGTTTTATATTTGGTAGTTTGATCTGTCCAGTGTCTCTTTGGTCCTTTAGCTGACTTCCTGTGGCTAGATGCTGTTTTCTGTTTTTCCCAGCAATCAGGCTTTAAGCATCATTCTCACTTCTTCCCAATGTTGGTACTTTAGTAGTTTTAATGCCAGCCTTCCATACCCACAAAGATACCCACATAGAGCATGATTTATTAGTGTTTGAGCATGATCTTATTTACACCTTAAATTGCTTGACACAGTATTCACATTTTTCATCTTTCCTTAGCCAGAATCTATAATATTATTATATTCCAATTGTAATTTAGAAAAAAAGTATCCATGACTAAACCTACAGTTAAGGAGACGTCGCATTGTCAGAAAGAACACAAATCTCTGCACCTGGGCTGGTTTTGTGTGTTTGTTAATTAACATATACTGGAAGTAAACACTTACCAACAAAGTTTGAAAAATGCAATGATGTTATATGAAAAAAAAAGGCAACCAAAAGAACAAAAACCTATTCTCTGTCCACTCTTCCCAAGCCTTAGAGATAATTGCAGAAGAGGATCCAGGAAGTATATGAGTGCCAGAGATGGTGGATGGCTACAAGTAAACTGTGGGTCAGAACTCACAAGGTTAGTGGGAGAATTCACAAAGAGTCATAGGAGCTTATGCCACAAAGTAACTCAATATGGAGAGGGGAGTTGGACATGAAGTCTCAATGCAATGGGGGCTATTTCCAATGTTTGATGTGGCTTTTTGCAAATGTTTCTTTTTGTTCTTTAATTCTTTTCTTTTGAATTTATTGCTACATTGTTTATTTGCTGGGTTCTTTATTATCTGTCTCTTAACAATACTTCTCTGGCTCAAATGTCACTAACTGCCTTCTTCTGCTAGCCCCATTCACTTTCAACTTTCTCTTATTTTCAGACAGGAGCCTGGTATAGCTGTCCCTTGAGAGGCTCTTCCAGAGCCTGACCAATACAAATGTGGATGCATGCAGTTAAACATCAGACTGAGCACGGGGACCACTATGGAAAATTTAGGGCAAGGAATGAAGGAGATGAAGGGATTTGCAACCCCATTGGAAGAACCATATCAACCAACCAGATCCTCCAAAACTCACAGGAACTAAACTACCAACCAAAATGTACAGATAGGATATGTAACAGAGGATGGCCTCATCGGGCATCACTGGGAGGGGAGCCTTTCTATCCTGTGGAGGCTTTGATGACCCAGGATAGGGGAATGCTAGTGTGTGCGCTGAGACAGGAGTGGGTGGGCAGGTAGGGGGACTATCCTCACATAGAGGATATAGGGACTATCCTCACAAGAGGCAGGAGATAATAGGGGATTTATGCAAGGGAAACTGGGAAGGGGATAACATTTGAAATATAAATATATAAAATAACCAATAAAAATGAAAAAAGAAACTCTTCTTTCTCTTCTCCCCTCTGACTTTTCATCTTCTCCTCTCCTCTCTTTTCCTCTTTTCTCTTTTCTTCTCCTGTTTTCTTCTCTTCTCTAGTCCTACTCAACCTTCTGTCTTCCTGCATCAGCTATCTTCACTGAACCCTACTCTTCTGCATCCTCAACCCTACTTCTTTCTACTCCCCAGCCTGCTACTTCTCTCTCTAGCTTTTTATCTCCCCAATCCTAACTCTCAGTCTCTACTTGTTTTTATATCCTTTCCTTTTTCCAGCATAGGGTCATTTAAAAGACCAGGGACATTAAATATTCCATACTACAGATAGATGCTGTGATATTGAGAAATAGTTTTCTCTCAGTGTAGAACCTGGTAAGTCAACCCCACTACAGTAGAATACCATATATCCGGGTATATTTTCACAACACAAAATTATCTCGGTGGGTCTGAAAAAGGAAAGGGGTCTGTTGCATATGGGCAATGTTGAAGGAGAAAGTTCAGTATGATCCAAATAAACTGTAAGGAATCTAAAAAATTACAATAATAAAAATATGTGAAATGAAATAAAAATAAAGAGAATCAGTATGTGCATAATGAGTGATCTAAAAAATAGAACAGACAATTATTTGTTTATGGAAGATGCTTGATACTTTGAATAAAATGTAAATGTTAAGAAGAAAATAAGACATAATATCTCGTTTGTGAAAACTAATTTCTAATTCAAGATAACTTACATAACTATTAATACATTTTAACATATAAGAGTAATTCGCAAACATATGCAATGGCAATGCTTTTATGCATATTATATAAGACATACATATATAATTTTACATACATATATACATACACAAAATATGCATATGTGGAACATTCAATAATAAATATTTTCTTACTCTGAAAGAAATTTTCAGGTCAAAATTCTTGTTTTTATTTAATCTAAACTCTTTGGCAAAGCTAATGTTGTAACCATTATATTATATAGTTGGCTTAGTAATGAACTACCAATTAACTGACCTTGTTAAGGCAAAACTGTGTAGTTAGTATTTATGTACAACAATTTTGTTTAGCCTTGAAGTATTCTGCTTAAGATGCATTATTACAGTCAAGCACATTTTTGAAGAAATCAGCCAAAATATATATAGACCTCAAAGAAAAGTTCATCTTGCTGTAAATAAACATAAACAGAATTTGAAAGATATTTAAAGGGTTGGGAAGAGTTAATAAGAAATGTTAAGACTGGATTTTTGTCTCATCATCAAGACCATGTATAAATCAATTTGTGACCTAAACAAAATTGTAAGATCTCGATCTTTACTTTGTTCTTAAAGATAAGCCCATTAAAATCAAGTAAAAAGGCATTAAACCTAGCTGTCAACATTATTTACATGGTTCTAATTATGAGTACAGGAATTGTTTTAATAGATGTAACCTTTCTTATGATGCCAACTGAAACCAATAGTTGTTTTCTAACTAATGAACAAAATATTAACACTTGTGTATAATGTAGTTCAATGCACTAAAATATTACAGCTACCTTAAAAATATTGATTGATGTTTGACTTCAAAAGAAACAACCTTCTGGTAATGTTTGAGAAAAATGGCAAATGTTCTACAATGTTAAGATGGAAGAAAATGAATAATTTTATCAGTGGCCAGATGTTTCTGTTTGGAAGTTATTTATTGTTTCAGAATTTATTTAGGAAATGAAGGTATAAAGAAAATGTACAATGTAGTTTCAAAAGACAGTTAAAATTTCATGGTAGTAACCTTGCATATCTTCTTGCTTTCTCATTTTTTTTTTTTAAATTTCTAGTCTTACTACATATTATGAATTCTGGAGTACAAATGCTCTTCAAATTTGGACATATGTAAATCCTGGAAACTTTAGCAGTATTCAAACAATCTACTTCATGAAGCTGATAACAACTCTATATAATTGTTTAAAGCAACAGTGATTTCAGAAGGCAAATTCACCATGTCTAGTTACAATAAAATCCCCATTTAACTGTAATGTGACCCACTATAAACTATGATATTAACATGTCAAGTCAATTTCAAGGTCTCCTCTTTTCTGGGTATTTAGCACAACAAATTTCATGCTAAATCATTCTGAGATTCCTAAATGCAAACATAGAAGTATGGCAATTTTGCATATCTTACAAAGCATATGCATGAATGCATGTATTTATAGTAAACTTAGTAATATATTATAGTTTTAATTGCCATTGATAATTTAGTATAATTGGTACTGCTATAAGTAATATTCATAGTTGAGAGAGAGATTATTAGTATGATAAGGGGAAATGTCATCTAATATAAAACATTACATAATATAAAAAGAAAAATAATAGAAATAATTACACACAAAATCTGAAAAGCAGTTATTTTCATGTTATAAATTTTAGTGTTCATTACCTTCCCTGTTGACTTGCATTGCCCAATATTATTTTGGATGTCATAGTTGGAAGTTATATATATAGGTCCAAATTAGTATTTAAGATTAATATAGTGGAATCTAACAAATAATAGAAAAATTGATTATATTTCTTTGGTCATACTTCATGGAATAATTGTGAAATATAATTTGTGACAGAAATAATTGTGACAGATAAAGAGATCACTAGTGGTACTTGAAAGAGGAAAAATGTCAACATAGTAGTATTGCATACAGTTCTGAAGGCAAATGAACATGGCTATAATGGCTTAAAGAACATTATTATGGGCAGCACACATATCACAAACAATGTCAAATAAACAGACAAGTGTAAAAGTTCATAATTTTATTGCTTCTAGAATATTAGAATGAAAAAAGTATTTAATAGAAATAGAAATGTCTAACCAGCAGGGAAGCTAGCATTTCTGTTCTGTTTATACCCACGGACTCATACTGTGAATTTATAATTAGTAAATCAAGAAAAAGTGATAAATGTCAAGGAGGTGATCAGTAAAAAGACATACATAGCTTAACATAGATAATAATAATAAAGTATGCTTAGTATTAAAAGTATTTACAGTTAAAAGATATTGTCATTAATATTAAAGTTTAGACTTAACATGTTGAATACATGATACAATCCAACATAAAGAACATTTAAACAAGAATTAAAATAGTTCAGAATGCCAAGATATTAATGTTTTAGGTAAATTTTTTTTGGAACAACAAACATAATTCTAAGTTCAAGAATTAATTTTTTTTAAAGAAAATTGAAAATGTTTTCCTTGCACTTATTAAAAAATATTACAATATGTGAATGTCAGTTAAAATTAGGTCAATATATTTATATTGAGACTAATACTATTTTAAATACAGCCACAATATATAATACAAACTTAATGGAAGAAGATAAAATATTTACAGGGTCATGTATCATAAGAAATAATGGAAAAAA
>NW_022196894.1:66491404-66493396 GCF_008632895.1 Mastomys coucha | reverse complement strand
AAAAAAAAAAAAAAAAAGAAAGAAAAAGAAAAAAAAAGAAATAATGGAGTTCAGAGAGGAGGAAAATGATAATTTAAGAAGTTGTTGACTCTGTAGCTTATTTGCTTTATAAAATAGGAAGGTCTCAAAGTCTCAAAGTTCACTTGCCTCTGCCTCCTGGGTGCTGGAACTAAAAGCATGAGTCACTGTCCCCTTGCTTGTTAGTTAATTAGTTAGTTTTTGGAGACAAGGTTTCTTCCTGTAGCCTTGGCTATTTTGAAGCTACTTCTGTAAATCAGGATGTTCTTAAATTCACAGAGATCAGCTTGGCTCAGCCTCCAGAATAATTGGACTAAATGTGTGTGACACTACCTCCCAGGATACACAATGGGAAACAGAGCATCTTCAACAAATGTTGCTGGTCTAACTGAATTTCAGCATGTAGAGTAATTCAAATAGATCCATATCTATCACTCTTCGAAAAACTCACTGAACCTGATAGAAAACAAAGTGGGGAATAGCCTTAAACTCATTGACACAGGAACTAACTTCCTGAACAGAACACCTGATAGCATAAGCATGAAGTCTGACAATTAATAAATGGAACATCTGAAGCTAAAACTTCTGGAAGATGAAAAACATCATTAACAGGACAAAATGTCACCTTAACAAAGAAGAAAAGATCATCACTGACAGCACATCGGACAGAGAGATAATATCCAAAATATGTGAAGAACTCAAGCACCTGACATGAAAATACGAAATAATCCACTTAAAATGGGGTACAAATCTAAACAGATAATTCCAAACAGAGATATGTCAAATGGCTAAGAAGCACTTAAAAGAAATATTCAACATCCTTAGCCATTAGGGAAAGGTAAATTGAAGCAACTTTAGGGATCCATCTTCTATCTGTCAGATTAGCTAAGAGAAAAAGCAAACCCAAACAAACAAATAAAAATCCCACAAGTGACACCCCATGCTGGTGAGGATATGAAACAAGCAGACTACGTCTCCATTTCTGTGATGACTACAAACCTTGTACAACCACTTTGGAAATCAACGTGCCAGCTTCCTGGAAAATTGGGGATTAACCTTCCTCAAAGCTCAGGTATAGCACTTTTGGCCATATGTTCAAATGATAATCCATCATACCACATAGACACTTCGTCAATTATGTTCATAGCAACTTTACTTGAAATAGCTAGAAACTGTAATCAACCTAAATATCTCTCAAAAGAAGAATTGATAATGAAAATGTGGTTCATTTACACAGTGTGTTATTACTCAGATATGAAAAAGAAATGACAGCATGAGATTTTTTAATTAGTTAATTTATTTATTTTAAATTTATTATTTTATCTTCCCAATCCACTCTCTGACTGTTCTACATTCCATATCTCCTCCCCACACCCTTGTCTCCATGTGGATATCCCAACCCCACAGCCCACTTGACCTCTAAACTTCCTGGGACCTCCAGTCTCTTGAGGGTTAGGTGCATCATCTCTGAATGAACACAATCCTCTACTGTATGTGTGTTGGGAGCTTCATATCAGCTGGTGTATGCTGCCTGTTTAGAGGATCAGTGTTTGAGAGATATTGGGGGTCCAGATTAATTGAGATGAAAGGGGTACAAATTGACAAAGAAGAAATAAAGGAATCACTATTTGCTGATGATATGACAGTATACATGAGCAACTCCAAAAATTCTACCAGAGAACGTCTCCAGCTACTAAACAACATTAGCAAAGTTATAAATAACCAGATATAAAAATTAACTCAAATAAACCAGTAGCCTTGTTTTATACAAATGATAAACAGGCTGAGAAAAAAATTAGGGAAACAACTTTCTTTACAACAGCCACAAATAATATAAATCGAAGATCTCAGAGAATTGAGAGATCTCTCATGCTCATAGATTGGCAGAATTAACATAGTAAAATTGGCCATTCTACCAAAGGCAATCTATATATTCAATGCAATCTCCATTAATATCCCAACACAATTCTTCAA
>NW_022196894.1:66477187-66491394 GCF_008632895.1 Mastomys coucha | reverse complement strand
CAGAATAGTGAAAACAATTCTTAGCAATAAAAGAACAGAACAGCTGAAGGAATCACCCTCCCTGACCTCAAGCTTTAGTACAGAGCAATAGTGATAAAAACTGCATGGTATTAGTACAGAGACAGACTTGTTGATCAATGGAATAGAATTGAAGACCAAGAAATAAAAACACACCCGTATGGACACTTGATCTTTGATAAAGAACCCAAAAATATATAATGGAAAAAATGAAGACCCAACAAGCAGCTGAAAGAGACAGATTCAAATACTTGCACCCAAGCAATGGACAGAAGCTGCTGACCCCAGTTGAATTAGGGAAAGCCTGAAAGAAACTGAGAAGAGCAACCCTGTAGGAGGACCAGCAGTCTCAATTAATCTGGACTCCTGAGATCTCTTAAACAGCATGAAATTTTTTTATTACATATTTTCTTTATTTACATTTCAAATGTTTTCCCCTTCCCTGATTTCCCCTTCTAAATAACCCCATTCCCTCCCCCTCACCCTGCTCACCAACCCACCCTCTCCTGCTTCCTGGCCCTGGCATTCCCCTACACTGGGGCATAGAGCCTTCACAGGACCAAGGGCCTCTCCTCCCATTGATAAATGACTAGGCCATCCTCTGCTACATATGCAGCTGGAGCCATGAGTCCCACCATGTGTACTCTTGGCATGAGATTTTTAAGCAAATGGATAAACCTGAAAAATTTATTCTGAGTGAGGTAACTCAGACCCAGGTGGACAAACATGGTATGTATTCAGTTATAAGGAGATATAAACTGTAAAGTAAAGGTTAATTGTGCTACAATACACAGGTCTAGGGAGACTAAGCAACAAGGGGAAACTGCAGTTGGGATATAATGTATGAGAGAAAAATAAATATAAAATTTTAAAAAGCCAAAAACCATGTTACTACATTACCTGAATTCTGTGAATTCCACAAATACAAATATTTTCTCGATAGGTAGAAGTGAATGAGAAACAAGAGAGATCACACACAATCAACAGAAACACACACACACACACACACACACACACATATATATATATATATACATACACAGAGACAAAAACATATACATACACACACAAACACATAGCACATACATGCATAAACACAGACATACATATCCAGGCCTACATAGACATACACAGATATACATACATACAGAGATACACACAGAAACACAAACCCACACAAACACACAAACATAAATACACACATATACACACATATATACAGACATTTATAGCTGTAATTTATAAATTATTTCTATGGCACTTTTGCGATACAGACTCCTGACTTTTTCTGCTGCCTTTTACTCCGTATAGAAAATAGAGGATTCACATATGTGTTTTTTATATGTCACTTCTATGGGTTTATTCTTCCTTTTCCACATTTCCCTCACTCCCATCTGTTTATCCCATTTACACATGTTTGAGCCTCTCTTTTTCTGTATAACATAGCTCTTTCTATTCTTGGTTCAGTCCTTTCTCCTTCCTACACATGGCTCATTTCTTGTTTCCTGGCATCTATTGGTACATACTCTCACTTAGAAAAAAGTCCAAATACTTTATTCCAGTATGAACAGAGGAAAAGCATAGGATATTTGTTTTTCTAAAACTTGTTTATCTGATTTTACATAAGGTTTTCTAGTATAATAAAGATGGGTGCAGATTCATATTCAATGTTACCCTATCCACAATTGTTGGAAAACCGAATCAGCCTAGATACTGATTAAATAAATAGATAATCACAGTATAGTTCAGTCTCACAGTGAAACTATGTTCATATCTGGATGGAAACGAAATAAAAATTTGTAAGAAATGAAATCACTGTCCTTTTGGATATATTATAAAACAAGTTTTATTCCAGACTCACTAATAAAAATCAGAAAATTATTAGAACAAGTATTATGAACTGACAAGGAAGAAATCATGTAAGTTGCACAGAAAGTAAATAATAAAACATCAATTTTGAATTACTATATTTCAATAATTAAGAAAAAAATAAAATAGAAAATTATGAAGCAATCTAACTACTTATTTTTTAATGATGGTTTTTGTTTTTTTGTTTTTAAAAAACCCAGTTATATTATGTGAATGTGTTTGTTTTACTCTCAGGTGTGTTATGTGAATATGTGTTTGCTTTACTCTCAGGTGTGGAAAAAGAGGATGATTCACAGCAGGGGGTTATGATTTGCCTACTGCAATATCAAGACAGTGATTTTTTTTCACATGCTGTCGTTTGATTTTGAGAACTCTGGAGAGGGTATAAATGAGACCCCTGAGAGGGTCTGTGGTGGCTGCTGATGCTCCTGCTGATGGACCCTGTTGTGGTTTGTCAAGTGCTCATGAGCAAAGAGAGGCAAAGAAGGAGTCGCAGTTTTCCTGAGGAGTATATTTGACTTTCCCCAAGGAACTCAGTGCCCTAATCAACAGGAAGTTGATGAGAGATGTCTGTGCCCCCTTTACCCAATATCCTTCATGAAAGGGATTAGGGTGGAATAAGTGTTGGGAGGGAGGCAGAGATAAAAGAATATAACATAAGAGCTACAAATAAAAAACAAAATAGCATCAATCTTACTATGACCCTAAAAGAAATAAAAAGCAAGAAATACTAATAGCTAGAGAAAGTTGTATACTGCAATGTACATTTTCATAATTGTTAAATCTAATTCAAATGAATATTGTGTTAAAAATGACAAAATTTATAGCTCTTTTTAGAACTGAACAGCTTAACACACACAGATGACATAATGTTAAAGGTTATTTATTTATTCATTTATTTTTGCCCAGTTCTATTTTTTATGATTATTAAAATGTAGTTACTTCATGTCTATATTCACTTTGTAACAACCACTTTCATGCTTCTCTCAAATGTCTGAAATCTACTTCATTGTATAAGCATATAAATCCATAAATGCAATTTGGTGAGTCTGCTTTAGTCAAGTGATGGCAGTTGGTTCTTCTCTAAGATCCATGTTCTCACAAATTCCTAGTTGTTATGTAGTTATCCAGGACTAGTCATGAATTCCTTGGTGTGGATACATCTAGTCTCATAATTTCTCCTCCTCAATATCCTAACACCCTTATGCATATCCGCTGTCTAGTCCTAGACCAGATCACATATTTACTAAGCCATCTACCCTGGTGAATTCCTAGAACATCTTCTCAGGCCACAAACAATATAGCATGTACATTAGTCCAGCCTAAGTAAGGCTAAAATCATTCTGTGGCCCAAAACCAACATAAGTTCACATACCTAGTCTCATTACACAAACACCATATGAAAAAGCCATAACATAAATACAGCAGTCGTTTAGAAATACGGTCAAGTGACTACTACCTTGGTAAACTCCAGAACCCAAAACTCAAGGAACAAAAAAAATTCATCAAAGAACACGAGTTTAAAATAAAATGTAAACTGTTCAAAGAACAAAATATAATACCCATAAATACCTAAGTCATTTGTCCAAACCCACAAATAAACAGCTGAATAAAATGAGAAGTAAAACTAGCCAATGATGTAATAGAATTGTGGAAAAACAACTCTAGGTAAAATGAAGATAGAGCTGCAAAATTTTCAAACATGAAATTAGAAAACTCAGGGGAAACCTTAAATAGAAGTTATTGAACAGAAGATAGAATGCTATGAGTTAAAGATCAATAAATTAGACTACAGATGCAAAGAACATAAAAGTAAAATTTAAGATATATGAAAGCACCATTGGAAAAACTAAACCACAGTAAAAGATCTAATCTTAAACCTATAGACATACGCAAAGAAGATATATACCAGATCTTCAACAAGTTCATAGAATAATTCCCCAAACTAGGGAAAGTTCATTAAATTTTGATATGATGGGAAGGTTTATCTCTATCAAACCTGAGTCAAAGCTTCTAAAAATCAAGGACTCCCAATGATAAGAATCAAGGAAAAATAATTGTGTGTGTGAAGTATTCATAATTATTAACAAAAATAACTATAAAAATGTAAAAAAAAAATTCTATGCTCAAAACACAGTTCCTTCTGAGTGAGATAAACAAAATGAAAGCTTAGCATAATCTACCACTGAGTCACAAAGTTTCCAATGAGTTTGAAATAAGCCTGAGGTACTTGTGATTCAAGCAAAAAATAATGAATCTGGTGTGGTGGGGGTGGGGTTGGGGACATCCTCCTGGAGACAGCGTAGTGGGGGTATGAGATGTGGAACACCTGGAGGGTGTGCTGGGAGGGTAATAAATTCTGGAGTTTAAAACAAACAAACAAACAAACAAACAAACAAACAAACAAACATTTGGGTAGAGCAATGGCTTAGTAGTTAAGAGTAATTACTTGCTGTTTCCAGAGGCCCAGGTTTTGACTGCGAGCTCCCAAACGTTAAGTCCAGTCCTGAAGATTTGATTCCCTCTTCTGCTCTCCAGGTGGACTGCAAGGATGTGGTGCATAGACACAAAATAGAAAAGAAAATATAATACTCCATGTGTTTGAAATTGTTAAAGAATTCATGATATGCTTGAGTATGACAAAGTTAAAAAGATTTGAGAAAACATTCTTTTAAATAATTATAATATAAATAACAGGACAATACATTTCTGTAGCTCAAGCTAATAATTTATCTGGAAGTTTAAATGTGTGGAAAGTGATGGACTTTAAAGTAGTTATCATCCTTGTTTACTAAATTTAATATAAATCATAAAATAATGATTAATTAAAAGAAGGAAAGGGAACAAGCAGGAACAAAAAAGTAATATATGTATGTGTACATATATGTATGCATATACACACACATATATGCATATATTTCTAAGAATTTTCAAAATTAAAAAAAATCTTGTAAGGTATTTTACTAAATTTATGGTTTAAAGTATCTCCCCATTGAAGACAAATCTTTATTGTCATATTCTGGAAGTTTCCATGTCATAATAGCATGAATACAGAAAATACTAGTGGTATATTTACTTAAATAGCTCACTTTAGGCATTTCATTAACTTCAGAAAATATTTAAATCACCACGATTCCCTAGGTTAACTTCTCTGGCCAAATTTAGTTTTGATGAATAAATCACAATAAACAGGTATTTTAAGGAATAATTTCTTTTTCTGTTTTCTGTCCAAAACTGAATGAAGGATTCACAAATTTAAAAAAGTAAACTCCAGATACTGAATGGTTTCCTTTGTGTACAACTCCAGAACAAATAAAACAATGTACCTACAAAAGCTAAGTTTCAGTACAGTACGCAATACTAACTATACGAGGAGTGATTGTAAAGATTCAGAAGCATGACCTCATCGTGGCTATTTCTTCTAAAGCCTCAATGTGTTTGTTAAATGCACTCTGTCTATGAGTGACATTTTCTAAAAATCTATTTTCCACTTAGCAAGGAATTACTCTATGCGTAACAGAAACTTTGGCATCCCTCTGTTTCATGTACTAAAGGAGAAAGTCCTCCTTCTGTGAAATATGAACTTGTGGACATAAAACTTAAGCATCAAACTTGGATGTGTTGTAATTGTAATAAGAGCATCACTTACTCAAGCTAGAAGGAAATACAAAGATAATAAGAATGATGATTTTTTTTGTAGACTGCCAATACATAGACAACATACTTCATCACTTTAAAATCGTTACTGTGTATTTCATATCTTCATAAGTCTCCTTATACTTAAAGAATGCATAGCTGAAAAAATGGGAAAATGAATGGAAAAAAATAGCCAAGTAAATGAATGAAGAGGTGGACAGGAGGAAAGAACAATTTATGGGAATGTAGCACACACACACACACACACACACACACACACACATACACACACACACATACATACACTCACACACACACATACACTCACACATACACATACACACACATACACACACATACACACACATACACACTCACACACACACACTCACACACACTCACACATACACATACTCACACACACATACACACTCACACACACATACACACTCACACACACACACTCACATACACACACACTCACACACATACACACATACACACACACACACATACCCACACACTCACACACTCACACATACATACACACTCACACACACACTCACACACACATACATACACACTCACACATACATACACACTCACACACACACACTCACATACACACACACTCACACACATACACACATACACACACACACACACATACCCACACACAGTCACACACACTCACACATACATACACACTCACACACACATACACACACATACATACACACTCACACACACACACTCACACACACATACACACTCACACACACACATACACACACATACACACACACACTCACACACACATACACAGTCTAGATTGAATAAGAATAAATTAGAGATATATAACAAATAAAAATATATTTATACTAGTCATTTCAAAGAATTATAAATAATTTCCATACATTTGTGGTAGGATATGCTTTATACCAAGTTCAAACTATGTATTCCAACAGAACAAGTTTCCAAATCATAGAATAATTTAAAAATATTTGAAAAAAATCTACTTCCAATATTTTGATAAAATATAGAAAACCTTAATGTATTGTCTTTTGTATTATCAAGGCCATTGTTATATATTATTTTTATTTGAAATACCATTCCACTACAATGAAACACAAAGGGAAGAAATGTATAAAGAAAATAGTAAAGATTATTTTTTCAATATTGCTTTACCTCAATAATTACAGCAAGACTTGGAAAAACACAGTGTGTTATTTTTTGTAAAGCACTGTCAGACGAATCTATGAAACTATAAAGGTAAAACCCATTTTGATAGCAAGTATCTGAGCTTTGCAGTAAGAAAATCAACTATGTCAGAAGCAAAGATGATGGGCTCAAAAACACCCAGACATGACAATGGTTCTAAGTACCATCAACAGAATGTAGAGGCAATTGAAGTTTCCTATTTGCAGAAATTCAGAATCTCCAGAACTGTGAAATCTCACACTACTGCTCTCACCACACAATACTTTTTTCTCATAGTTACAAATATTGGACTTATCATTTTCTATCCTATTTAATAATGTAGATTTGTGAGAATTTTTTCTTAACTTCATTTTCTCATATTTACTATCATTTATTATTCTTTTTGTTTGACATTTATTTTTTTTTCTTATCACTGTATTTATTGCTTATATAGTTTTTTCATGTTTTTATTTTTAGGATTTCACATGCAATATTTTAATTTATTGTTTTTCCTTTCCTAGTTCCTTCATATTTTCCCACCTCACTATCCAATCAACATTATTTTATTTATCTATCATTTATCTATGTATCTATGCATCATCTATCATCTTTCTATCTATCTATCACCTCTGTATATATTATCAATGTATATTAAAAACAAATTCAAAATGAACTAACAATATGTAAAAGTAATATGACAAAAATACCATAATTTTGAACAATAAGTCTTTGATTCCATTTTGTTTTGACCAGCTACTTCTGGTTATGAGGCTATCCTGCAATTTCCATGACACACACATTGCCATTCCTTTAAAGAAAACTTCCCAGCATTTGTCAATTGTAAATAACTTTTTGACTAGAAGTATAATTTTATATCCACTTTCTTTTCTCAGTGCTGGGATTTTGTCTGGTTTGAGTTTGTGCTGGTTAGCTTTTTGCTTGCTGTCACTGTTACTGGCCAATGTAAACAGTAAAGACTTTAAACATTCATCTTTAAATTTGGCAATTTATCAACACATTCCCTTCAATGTCAAGAATTTATTTGGAGAAAGTAGGCACACATAATGTGAGAGTCACAGGAGGTGGATAACTCCAAGCAAACAAAGCATTATAATATTATTTTCTGTTTTTTTTTCACTTCATTTCTTCCATGATTTAATTATTATAACTCTGGGTATACTTTTCACATGTTTATCATACTTAAATTTCACTGAACTTTTAGAATTTGAGTCTACAGATTACAGAAAAAGGTTAAGGGATGTTATTTATTCATTATTCACTCACACACTTTCATTTTTCCCATTTTTGACAATTGTTGCACACATTCTTCAGTATCCCATAGCTTTGATTTCATTGTGCTTTCTCTTCTGTGTTTTTAGTTTTCCTCTGTGCTAAAAACATGCTGTTTGTATATTTCACTCAATATTTATTGTATCTAATCTATTAGTGATCTTCCTTCTTTTTGAATAATATAATTCAATATTTACTTCCAATACTTCTGTGGATATGTCATTTATGTCTCTCTCTCCCGCACTCCTCTCCATTTTTAATCATTGAGTAATCTAAAAAAATCTAAAAAAGTTGTTTTCATTGGAAATTTGCCTATTATAAGGACAGATATTTCTATTAACTGGAGTTTTTAAGAAATGCTGAGTGCTTTTGACATGATGATGCATCTCATAATGTTTCAACACTGACCTAATTGGAATCAGAGTTCTGGAAGCAGAGTGTGGAATCCAGTCAATGCTAAGTTTATTGTTTTTCTATCCAATGCCTCCCTAGCTTTATTGGGTTTTACTGAGCCTCTACTCAGTTTCGAGAAATGTCCAAATTTTCCCAATGAATATTTCATTCTGTACAAACTCACATAACCCCATTTGTAATTCTGGATCTTTTTTCTGCATATTTGCATCATTTGTGAATTCTACTCTATGAATTTAAGCAAACGAAATCCGACCACAATCTGTTTCCTTTGTCTGCAAGTCAGAAAGATAACTGTGGTCTTAAATGTGTGCTGTCCTTTTTCAAATTCTGAAAAATCTTTCTGGGTAGAGTGGGCCACTTACTTCTATGGATCACTTACTTTATCTTCCCTTTTTCCTAAATAACATTACAGTTTTGTTTAGATTCTAAAAAATAAAATATCAGTTTTTCTTACATTGTTATAGAATTTAATGGGAGGTAAAGTAATTTTTAAAAGTATATTGGTTTAATCTTTCCAACAACTTCTATTTCCTTTCATACTCTATATTCAGATAACTTCTGCTTATCCAAAAGTGTGATATATAATGTGTATATTTTTTTGTGCAACATGCATATGCACATCAAAACATATGGATCAATCTTGAATCCCCCTGCTGATAATTTTTATTATTAACTTCAGTGATAATATCTTATGGGCACTGCAGATAACAGAGACAAGATAATATGACAATGATTAATAGTCAGTCTTGAAAAAGAAATGTAAACATTATTGTATCTCTTAGAAATAAACCATAAAAAAATTTGAGATGTAGAAATAACAAGAGTATCTAGTACAGTCAGTTGAGTTATAAGCAAAGGAGTTACAGTTTTAAACTTCTGATGTGTCCTTGGAGGTACATCTGAAAAACAACAGCAGATGGCTCCAGAGATGATCATCTAATGACTCTGAGGGAACTAGCACTTCCCTATTCATCCACATAGCAATACCCATCTGCATTCCATAAACTCCCTGACCTGAAATTGCACCATAGTCTTATTTTAATTGTAAGGATCAGTGTGCTTTTCGGTAATACGAATACTATAGAGACCACTCATATCCAAAATAGGCATAAAAATGTGCTCATATGAATGCATTTCAATTGACCTGATAATTTAATCCCTCCTAATGTTATGCATATTTTAAAAACCTCTCTTTAGCCATAGATTTATTTTTGAATTCTTACAACTCTCATGAATACATTTTTTTCAGTTGTCTTCCTCAAACATGAAAAATTCTCAAATATAAGACTATAATCACTTATTTAATTTGATTGGGTAAATGGACAATTCCATTGAATATAATATACACACACATATATGTGTGTGTGTATGTATATATGTGCATATATATATTTATATATATATATTTATTAGCATTGACATTAGCTAAAATTAAAATATAGGGATAAAATTCAGTTTATCTGCTCATTTCTTTATGCTATAAAAACAAATACAATATGCAGGTAGGCAATAGAGCTCAGGGAATCCCACATTAGGGGAGAAAGAATGAACATCAAGATAATTGAGTCAGACTCATATGAACTCCCAAAGACAGAATTAGCCAGCACTGGGCCCACACAGGTATGCCTTAGGTCCATTGTATATATAATCTAGATTTCAATTTAGGATGTTTAAAGTCTCCTGATTGCAGTAACGAGTGGTGCTCTGATTCATGTGCCTTTTCTTGGGGTTATTTTACTTCTGTTTTGCTTTGTCCAACTTCAATGTGGTGGCTTTTTTAATGTATATTTTATGTTTTATATTTGGTTGTTATTTCTTAGAAGACTGTTCTTTTTGACTGATATACAGAGAAAAGTAGATTCAGATTGGAGAGGAGATAGAGAGGAACTGAGAGAAAAGATGGGAAGTGAAACTGGAATCCAGATATATTGTATGAGAAAATAATCTATTTTTAACAAAGGGAAAGTAAATAAATAAAATTATATCTATTAAGATTACACTGAAAACTATTTTATCTGCTTTTAGTCTATCTTACCAGCACATTTTAAGATATCTCATGTTTGAAAAGTAGAAATCAATACAAATGGTCAGCTAGGCTCCCTCTCCTCCAACACACTTATTTAAAGTCTCTAGACTCACTTCCATGCTATTAATTTTTCTCTGTTCCACACAAAAGCTTTCCTCCCCAACATATCTAGCCTAAATGTGATAGTATAATGATTTAGAGTCTCATTTCTGTTTCAAAAAAAATAGGATTTCACTCATTCCTGAGGGTCACTGATTTTCTATTGAGTTCATTCATCAAAATTAGCATTCATCAACTCATGGTCACTTTAATTATTATTTTTCTTGGGTATTGTAAATATTTCTACTATAAACATTTTATCTTTTGATATATATACACACACACACCCATATAAATATATATATGTATATATGTACACATATGCACACATAGGCATATATGTATATACACATACATACATAATGGTACATATATACATGTATGTATGTATATATACATACATATATATATAGTGACACAACCCATTTTAATTAGTGTTGTTATCTTGGTATTTATTTTATATGAGATTATTTTTAACCGTGTGAATATTCTAGAGAGAACTTTCTGTCAGATGAACAAAATTTTCTCCACTCAGGAGGGATCTGTTCAATATTTTATTGTGCTTTTGCTTATGAATATGCCTTTTACTTTCATGAGCCCTCATTTGTCAAATACTGATCTCATTGTTTTTGTTGTTGGAGTACAGGAGTGATAATAGAAGGTGGGATGGGGGAGATACCCAGAGGGGTGTTTCCCCTTCTCAAAGGAAAAAGGAAAGGAAGAATGGGGGAGGATATACCTGAGGGATTACTGGAAGGAGAGAGGCAGATGATATTGGGATGTAAATTGGAAAAATAAACGCTTTTAAAAAAAAGAAACAGTAGAAATCTGATGAAAAAATTTTCATAGAGTATATCCACTGAATTTGTGACATTGACATTGTATTGTATAAGATTCCTGAATTTTGATAGTTTACTTCTGTTATTATTATTACTATTATCATATTGGATTATTTATTATTATTATTATTATTATTATTATTTGTTGCAAGTCTGACATTCATCTTCTGTTTTGTTTGTTTTATTACAAATATAATCATGCAGTCTACAAAGAGTGATGTATTGAAAATTACATTTTTTTATATTGAGCCATACTGCTGTTGTGTTAGTTAAGGTTTGTTTGCATAAATTTACAATAAAGTTTTGTTTTCTGCATCATTTCAGATTTTGTAGATTGTATTTTATTTTGTTAAGTGGTATATTCTGTTGGGCAATTTACATTGCAAGAAGTATTTTAAATTTTATGTCTACCAGCTGATATTTTCTATTTGATGTATTTATTCTTTTCCTATTCTAAATAATTTATTTGATAATATCCTAATATTTGGATAAATTAATTTTGAAAAAATATATCCTTAATTTCTTAAACATCCTAAAGTAATTAAGTGTAAAAAGACTGAACCCTTAAAATTTCAAAATTTCAGTGATCTTAAAGAAGTTGAAGAAATATCAATTGACTCATTCAAAATGTTGTAAGAATTCAAGTCATTGAGAAGCCAGGGGAACCATAACTTGGGGAACAAATTGAAGGCTTTTACATAATGCTCACAAAATCATGGCTAGTTATATGGCTAAATGTGCAAAGGAATTTCCATGCTGGAGAGATGGCTCAGTAGTTAAGAACACTGACTGTTCTTCTGAAGGTCCTAAGTTCAAATCCTAACAACCACATGGTGGCTCATAATCACCAGTAACAAGATCTGACACCCTCTTCTGGAGTGTCTGAAGACAGCTACAGTGTACTTACATATAATAAATAAATAATCTTAAAAAATTAAAAAAACCAGAGTTCATATCCCATGTAAACATTGTATGAACATATTGGCATACCTGTAATTCTGGGAGAAAACAAAGGGCACTTGGAGAAATCTGGGTAGCTACACTGTGGAATAAGTTTGCTGTGGGTATTACTGAGACTAGACTCAATAGACATGTTGATGAACTATTGTGGTAACTACCCTATGTCATCCTCTTGTCTCCATACATATACAAGCACACTTGCAAAAATCCACTTATCCATACACTGTGAATAACAATACCATGCATACACACTACACACAGATATGCTTATAAATATAGCATCATTATATCTGTCCAAATTTGTCAATAGAGATAAAAACAAGTAAATAAAATTTATATGCTTAATATCTCTAAGTCTGCAGAAATACTGGCTGATATGGAGCTACAAGATATGGTGTTGTAAACTTATGATATGTTTCTACAAGTTTTTATAAAATTTCATATTATTTCCTTTTATAATATGCATCAGAAAATATCATTTTTTAAGATTCATGTAAATATTTTCCCTTGCACTGTTCTAGAAAAATTTTATAGTTTTTAACAAGCTTCATGTCTTCTTTGCTATGATTAGTGATTATAAAATAAAATAAAATGAAAATAAAATAAAATAAAATAATTAAAGTATTATCTGTCAAGTATTCTTAAATGTCTTCTGTAGCCACAAAGAATGACAAAGAAAGACCACACATGTATTAATAAGCAGGTTTATTTTTAAACATATAAACTATGTTTAGGATAAAGGAATATTTTATCTTATTAATATTATTAAAACAAACAAACAAAACAGAACAATAAAATAGAACAATTCTGGTTTGTATTCCTGGGTCATATACCTGTCTCTGGCATGCTGATCAATGTCCCTCTGCAGACTCTTACTGTGGAAGTTAGGCATTTGGCAGAAATATTGGTCTTTAAAAATAATAGATGGGCAGTGAAACTCCTTCCCTATCCTTATTATATAATTCCTGTGTCAAGCTGAGCCCTGAGGAGATCAAGTTTCCTAGTTTATGAGTAAGTTAGAAGTTGGCAAAGCTGACAGAATCTAATTTTTGTGTTATGTCTTATTTACCTTTGTTTTTATCAATATAACTAAAAAAAATTAAATTAAAACACCCATAGACCAAATTTGTTATAGATTAAGAATTATTTTGTTATATCTTACATAGCTGTTATCACTGAGATAAAAATAACTACTTCCTGATTGTTGTACCTTATTTGGGTTAATGCTGTTTACATTTGATAATGTGTGACATTGAAAGCTTTTTCTATAAGTGTTACCTACCAAAGTTAAACAAATCTAAACAAGCCCATGTATATACAGAATATAAGAAACTTGCATTATTTTGGATTACACTGAGAGAGCTACTTTTATGTTAATTATTTGTGCTTATAGCATATGGAAAGCAGTACTTGGCATCATGACTCAGGACAACTGAATGCCAACTCTTGTTGGAAATAAGACATAATGCAGGTATTAGTTTTATTTAACATTTGAACCAAGCGTAAATACTCAGGGAAATGTCAGAAATTTATTAGTAACAACTTAACATTTTTCATTGATGTTATTTGCGTAATCAATTGCATGGCATAGTAAGAAATGGTGTTATTACACCAAAGTGTACTACTCAATCAGAATAAAAATACACGTATTCTAACCTTAGTTCTCTTAAATACTAAGGATTTGGATCTTTCTAGATTAAACATTTTAAAGACTTTTGAAATTACCTGTTAGACAAATACATGCATGGGAGTGTGTGAGTGTTATCATTTTGCTGTACACAGCCCATAGTCTGCTAATAAGAATCTCAACTGTGAGGTTGTCTGTATTATACTATGTTATGGTTGCATCCATGGAG
>NW_022196894.1:66462935-66477177 GCF_008632895.1 Mastomys coucha | reverse complement strand
GGAAAACATTATTTTCTAGTCATGTGATCTGACGCAGTACAAATCAGACAAATATGAACCTGAACAAACCAGGAAACTGCGTTCTTCCATGATTTGTCCTTCAAGTTTCTGTTTTAGGTGCAGCATGAGTTTCTAGCAGATGAAAATGCGACCTACAAGTTTTAGCTAAGTAAATTCTTTCTCCTTTTACTGGCTGGTTTTATGCAAGCTTGACATAACCTGGATTCATTTCCGAAGAGGAAACCAGAATTGAGAAAATGCTGCATCAGACTGGACAAGCCTGTATTGTCTTGGTTAATAATTGGCATGGGAGAACAACCAACTCTCTGGGATATGTCAGTCCTTGGATAGCAGTACTGGATGCTATAGCAAAATTATCTGAACAAGCTATGGGGAGCAAACCAGTATTCGGTAGACTCCTATGACTTCTGCTTAAGACTATGCTTCATTTCTCCAATTTATTGGTTGCCCTTTTATCCTATTGACAGTGTCTTTTACCTTACAGAAGCTTTGTAATTTTATGAGGTCCCATTTGTCAATTTTTTGTTTTGTTTTGTTTTGTTTTCTGTCAAGACAGGATTTCTCTGTATAGCCTTGGCTCTCCTGGAACTCACTCTGTAGGCCAGGCTGGCCTCGAACTCAGAAATCCGCCTGCCTCTGCCTCCCAAGTACTGGGATAGGATTAAAGGCGTGTGCCACCACTGCCCGGCTTTTTGGTTTTTGTTTTGGTTTTAGTTTTGGTTATTCCATCTGTCAGTTCTTGATCTTAGAGCATAAGCTATTGGTACTCTGTTCAGGAAATTTTCCCCTGTGCCCATGTGCTCGAGGCTCTTCCCCACTTTCTTTTCTATTAGTTTCAGTGTATCTAGTTTTATGTGAGGTCCTTGATCCACTTCGACTTGAGCATTGTGCGAGGAGCTAGGAGTGGATCGGTTTGCATTCTTCTACATGCTAACCACAAGTGGAGCCAGCACTATCTGTTGAAAATGCTGTCTTTTTTCCACTGTATAGTTTTAGCTCTTTTGTCAAAGATCAAGTGACCATAGGTGTGTGGGTTCATTTCTGGGTCTTCAATTCTGTTTCATTGATCTACCTGCCTATCACTGTACCAATAACATGCAGTTTTTATCACAATTGCTCTGTAGTACAGCTTAAGGTCTGGGATGGTGATTCCACCAGAGGTTCTTTTATTGTTGGAATAGTTTTCACTATCCTAGGCTTTTTGTTATTCCAGATGAATTTGCAAATTGTGCTTTGTAAGTCTGTGAAGAATTGAGATGGAATTTTGATGGGGATTGCACTGAATCTGTAGATTGCTTTCAGCAAGATGGGCATTTTTATTATATGAATTCTGCCAATCCATGAGCATGGGAGATCTTTCCACCTTCTGAGAACTTTGATTTCCTTCTTCAGACTTGAAGTTCTTGTCATACAGATCTTTTACTTGCTTAGTTAGAGTCACACCAAGGTATTTTAATATTATTTGTGACTATTATGAAGGATGTTGTTTCCTTAATTCTTTCTTAGCCTGTTTTTCCTTTGTGTAGAGGAAGTCCACTGATTTTTTTGAGTTAATTTTATATCCTGCTACTTTGCTGAAGTTGTTTATCAGGTTTAGGAGCTATGTGGTAGAATTTTTGAGGTCACTTAAGTATTCTATAATATTATCAGCAATGAATTTATGAAATTCTTAGGGAAATGGATGGATCTGGAGAATATCATCCTGAGTGAGGTAACCCAATCACAAAAGAATACACATGGAATGCACTCTCTGATAAGTGAATATTAGCCCAGAAAATCGGAATACACAAAGTACAATCCACAAACTATAAGAAACTCAAGAACAAAGTATGGATAGATACTTTGTTCCTCTTTAAAAGGGGGGACAAAATACTCATGGAAGGAGTTGCAGAGACAAACTATGGAACAGAGACTGAAGGAAGGGAAATCCAGAGACTTTTCCATCTAGGAATTCTTCCCATATTCAATCATTAAATCCAGACACTATTGTGGATGCCAGCAAGTGCTGGCTGACAGGAGCCTGATATAGATATAGATATAGCCTGTCCCCTGAGAGGCTCTGACAGTACCTGACTAATACAGAAGTAGAGGCTCACAGCTGTCCGTTGGACTGAGCACAGGGTCCCCAATGAAGGAGCTAGAGAAAGGACCCAAGCAGCTGAAGGGTTTGCAGCCCCTTAGTACAAACAACAATATGAATTACCTAGTACCCTCAGAGCTTCCAGGGATTAAACCGTCAACCAAAGAGTACACATGGTAGGACTAATGTCTCCAGCAACATATGTATAGCAGAGGATGGCCAAGTTGGTCATCAATGGGAGGAGAGGCCCTTGGCCCTGTGAAGGTTCTTTGCCCCAGTGTAGGGGAATGCCATGGTCAGGAAGCAGGAGAGGATGGGTTGGTGAGCTGGGGTGGAGGGAGGGAACAGGGTTTTTTTGTTTTGTTTTGTTTTGTTTTTTATTAATTTTTTAAATGTTTTTCCAATGGGGAAACTGGGAAAGGAGATATCATATGTCATGTAAATAAAGAAAATATCTAATAAAAAAAGATTGTGATTCCTGTTCCTGTTGCATCTTAGTTTAGTGTTTTGGCATAGTTTAGCATTTCCTCATTATTTCTCAATGATGGTATTTTATACGGAACTATAAATAGAATTAAATTCTTTCCTCATCAAGTTGCTTTTTGCTATGTTGTTTCATCACCCAAAAAAAACATACATTTGTGACACACTTGTTTAACTTATTGGGGTGGGAGTATGTAAAGAGTGTGGAACTTTGGGTTAGGAAAATAATTGAGTGCTCAAAGATCAATGGTTGTTGTAGGAACATAGAAAATGAGTCCTAATTAACATCAATGCAGATAAGGAAGGACTGCATTTTGAAGATTAAGATAAAGTTTTGGAATTTTGCAAAGACCACCAAGGCCATTTGTGTTATATATTTAATTAATACTTTCTAAAGTGAAACCTTTGCTCTGTTAGGACAATTAGTATTGGCCATTTGAGACTAAAGATTCTGCTATGATTAAGAAGGGACCAGTATGATTGAGGTGAAATTTTAGAATATTTTCTTACTGTAAGCAAACAGATGCTATGCTTCATAAGGTGCTGAGGGTACTTCTCATGCTGGTAGCCAAACTTAGAAAAATCTAAGAATTACTCAGACGATACTGATTTGAAGCCATGAAGAGGTCTAGAAGACTTAATGATGTTTAATACAGTGTGACAGAACTAGATTCTCTGAATTCAAACCAATCAATTGTTTTGGAAAAAAAAAAGGCAGATTCAGTTGTAATAGTAGGCCATGACTTAAGGGATCATAAAAAACAAGAACAATTAAAGTTTTGCACAGTCAGGATCAAAGTCCGTAAGAAGCCTCTGGTGAAGAAGCAGTGTGGTCATAGTGGAGACCCTTGCATTCTCGAGATGTTAATACCATGGGAGGTCCAGTAACAATTGTGGCTGCTTTGCAATGGAGCCAATCTGTGCCTCCATAGCATGATCTAAGATTTATGGGAAGCCATATAGAAACTAGAAGATTGTGAGTCCCAGAATTCCGTGTCTGACTCTGAGCTTAACACTGCTAAGACTCTGGTGTTGTATTGAATATTATAACAGTGCCCTGGTTCTTTTTTCTTGTAGAAACAAAGTGTTTAACTCATCTTTGCTTTTATGGGAGATGGTATTTGGTGTCCTACAGAGACTTTGGAGTTTTAGAGAGGATTAAAACTTTTTAAAAAGACTTTGGAATTTTAATTAATTAATTTTCTCATATATTATATCTTAACTGCTGTTTTCTTTTTCTCCTTTTCTCAAACTCTCTTCCCCATCACCTTCCCTATAACCATAAACACACCTCCTTTGTTTCTCATCAGAAAAGAGCAGCCTCCTCAAGGGTAACATCCCAATATCTCATAAAAGTCACAATAAGTCTAGGAACTTGTCTCATACCAAGTGAAGTGGCAACCAAGTAGGAGGAAAAGGGTTCCAAAAAAACAGGGGAAAGAGTCCCACTCCTACTGTTGCAAGTCCCACAAGAGCACTAAACTACATAGCCATAACACATATGTAAAGGATGTAGATCAAACCTATATAGGCTCTTCGATACTAGCTTCAATCTCAGTCTTTGTTCAGTGTTTATTCTTGTGGTATCCTTGATTCCTCTAACTCCTACAATTCTTCCTCCCTATTTTCCATGGGATTTCCTGTACTGTCTAATGTTTGGCTGTGGGTCTTGGCATCTGCTCCTATCAGCTGCAGGATGAAGCCACTCTGATGATGACTGTATTAGGTTCTGGTGTATGAGTGTAGTGAAATATCGTTCAGAATCACTTCATTGACTTTTTTTCCAAATGTTTTTGATTCTATTCTAGGTCTCTGGGATATATATTCCTTGGTTTCTGGTACACTATGCAGTGTCATGTGTGAGGACCAAGTTCAATATAAGAGATGCCTCCCTGGTCAGGTGGTTGTGAATATAATGTATAAATCATAGCTCTACATATCCTCTTTATGAGTCCTTTTATCCAAGTTTCTTCTCTGTTTGACATCTGGCATTGAGTTTTCTCAGAAATTATTTGCCTTGTGCAATAATAAGTAGTGAAACTGCCCGCAGTTTCAAGAATGGGGTTCTACTCAGCCAGGAGGGAATAAAGGACCTGAAATAGAGGGTTTGAAATGCAAAGAGAAAACAGGAAGCCAAATTGCTTCCCAATCAAGGCTCCACTTTACTGAGAATAAACCAGGGTTTTTATAGTCACAGGAGAAACTGAAAATAAGTCTCTAGGTTACACTACAAAGAAAGTTCAGGTGCCAAAGTCCCCAGGTTCAGAAGATCTTCAGGTGGCTGGCTGGCTGGCAAACTCAGGTGGTGGGCGTGGTCAGGCAGCTTCTTCAAAGACAAACAGTCAACAGAGAGCATCTGTCTTAGCTCCCAGGTGTTAGCCCCCAAACAGAGGCTGCTAGAAGTCCGATGACTGAAGTGAAGAGGGGATATAACAAAGTAGAAATAAACCCTTTACTTTCCAAGTTGCTTCAGGTCATGGTGTTTATCACAGCAACAGAAACCCTAACTAAGGCACGTCTCTAAGTTGCCTTGTTCATGGCACTCCCCACAGTAGTAGAGTAATATTAGAATAAAAATTTGTTTCAAGAATGAAGCGTTTATGAGATAGATATAACCACAAGGAATTTTATTCCTTTGTACTCTTTTTAGAGGATTGTGATGAATTTTGGATTTTGAGCTATGAAAATTATTGAGTATACAGAATTTCATGGGCTGTTTTGTGCAGTATTAGAATATAAACAAACAGTGGAGAATTGGCTTTACAGGCAACAGAGTAAAATACATGTATTTTCAAGAGTTAGGATTATGGCAATATGTGCTATATATTTGTTTAAGAATTAGTATGTGCTGATCAGTGAAGACTGAAGAATCAGCTGTTATTAAGAAGTGATTAACATCACTGAAGTAAAACCTTTTATGCCTCATGGAGACATTGACGTGCTGGTCAGTGGGAGTTGAGGAATAGCTGTTATTTATAAAAGATTAACACCATTTATTTGAAATATTCTTTGATTCATTTGGACAATAGGAAAATATTTCTTCAGGTTTGACACACAAAACTGTTGTCCAAGGGCACCAAACTCTCAAACTGTCAGCTAAAATTGGCAATGTATGATAGATCTTAATGGTAATGGTATTAAGGACATGAGCTTTTCAAGACTTGGAACACCTTGGAGAATGACTAAGGGTTGACATTATGTGTCAGTGTGAGTCCTTAAAACAAGCCCTTAAAATGAGTCCAAGCAGACCACTGTGAAGGTATTACATTTGTCATAGTAGAGACTCCAGAATAACAGAGGCTGCAGGATCATGAGATGTTCTTCCATGTAAGAAGCAGGTATAAAGGTGAATTGATCTAAACATATAAGACATGCTGTATTGCAGTCTGTCACAGCTTTGGAATAAGAACACAATGTGATAAGTGAGTCTAGATTATGGACACTGAGTTAAAGCAACAGGTTACGTTCCTGGATTTTTGTTTTGCTTAAGTGTGGTTGTTCATGTACTATATGTGGCGCTCTCATTTTGAAATCAAGTCTATAACTTTATTCATAACAAGAATACTCACTAAAAGATTTTGGCATTACAAGGAGATCTTCATGTTTTAAATTTTTGGAATTTTTATAAACAAACGAATTTTTAAAATTGTACCCTATTTTATAATATTACCATGAAATTTTGGGGACAAGGAATTCATAAGATATGGTTTAAATAATGTGTTTGCTTGACAAATTCATGAGATTGGAGAGTTCTAGTTAGCCTTGACAGTCACCTTGACATAGCCTAGACTAAACCAAGAAGGAAGACTCATTTGAGAGATTGCTTGGATATGGTTCTCTTTAAGGAATATCTATAGTAAACTGCCATTTACTGGGAACCTAATCTCAGGCTATACAATAACTTTAGTTAAGTATGACTAGTGAAATAGCAAGAAAGAAAACTTTCTTCATGGTTATAACTTCAAGTTCCTATTCCAGTGCCTCCTAATATTTACCCCCTAAATATACTGTGACTAGCAAACAAAGCCAAGTAAATACTCCACCCATCATTATCAGAATGAGAATATTATCCACAAACTTATATGTTTAAATGCTTGGTTCTTCCTTAGTGGAACTGATTAAAACAAAATAATGTGCAACCACATTAGAGGAACTGTGAATTTGTTGGAAGAGATATATCATTGGGGGTGGGCTTTGAAGTTTAAAAGACCAGGCAATTTCCTATTGGTTCTGTCTTTGCCCTATGCCTGTGAGTGAGATATGTGGTCTTGGATACTGACCCAGGACAATGACTGCCTGCTTTGTGCTGTGTTTCCTGACATGAAAGTCATGGATTCTAACCCTCTGAAACTCTAAGATCCTTAGAAACCCCTTCTCTATCAGTTGCCTTGGGCATGATCTCTCTTCACAGTGATAGAATAGTTAATAAGAAAACAGTTAGTAGATAATTTCTACGATAGGCCTGAACATGCCATTTTGGTTGTTGTTGTTGCTGCTGCTGCTGCTGCTGCTGCTGCTGCTGCTGCTGTTTTGTTCTTTAGAAGTGTGGACGACTTTCAAACTTTGGAATAGGCAGGTACTTGATTCTGTAAGAAGTGCTTAATAGTCTACCCCAGTGGAAGCATGAGCTATGTGAACTGTTGAGACATGGTTTAAAAGATTTTGCTTTGGGAATAGCATAAGCAGTTAGGCTAGAGTTTATTCTTGTAATATTTAGACAAAAAGTGTTGCTAGTTTTTTTTACCTTTGTCTTAATAATATATCAAAGTTAAAAACAAAAGTTTTTAACTAATTCTTTTTACAGAGGATATTTCAAGAGAGCCTAATATTGCACTTTGTTGATACTATTAGTAATCACCAGTTTTCAAATCTACAGTGAAACGGAGCAAACAGGGACAAAATAGATACAAAATGTACAGTTGGGAACAAAAAAAAAAGTACCAGTAAATTTGAAGTGTCAAAGCTTAAGCTGCAAAAGATTTGGAGAGACTTAATATAGAGTGAAATAGAGGGACTGCTGACCTCAGAACAGGAATCCATTTAAGTAAAAGTCTGACATGAAAACCAAACAATATTCAAAGAATTAGAAAGAAGCTCTTACAAAAAAGAAAGTCAACAAATAAACATTTATGCAACTTTAATTAAATTACATGTTTGATTGAGAACAAGCAAAAAAAAGTTGGCAGCGCCAGCCACATTGTTCTTGTTTTAGAGTCATGAAGGTTACTGACTTAAGGCATTGGGAAGGATTCTTCTGTAGTTAAAGAAAGCTTATAAGGCCAGGTTTGTGACAGGGAGTTGATGTATAGAGGTATGCAGAGGCCAGTGACTGATGACATAAAAATGAAGATTGAATTGTCTTGAAGATACCAAGTTGTTGGAGATGCCAGAGCCATGGGACATTTGCCAGGGTACGAGATACAAAAGATTGGGGTAATCTGAGCCCCTTGACAATACACATGGTGTTATAGTATTTGGAGTTTTCCATACTAGATTTTAGTTTTACTTTGGCCCTGTTTATCTTTACTATATCACATTTTTTTTCCATTTTAGAATAATAGTATATATTCCATGCCATTGTATGCAGTTAGAATTTAATTTTCATATTGATGTTGCAGTGTGTTTTAATCAAAAGGTTTTCTTACATGCCAGAAGAGACTATACTTTTATTTTTTTTTTTTTTTTTTTGGTTTTTTTTTCGAGACAGGGTTTCTCTGTATAGCCCTGGCTGTCCTAGAACTCACTCTGGAGACCAGGCTGGCCTCGAACTCAGAAATCCGCCTGCCTCTGCCTCCCAAGTGCTGGGATTAAAGGCGTGCGCCACCACCGCCCGGCTTATACTTTTAAACAGTATTGAGAATGAAAGACTTTGGAGACTTTTGAAATTGGGCTAAGTGTATTTTTGAATCATGATATGGTCACAAGGCTATAGGGCAGAAACTGTGTACTCTGGTAGTTAAAATGAGAATGGCCCCATAAGCTCATATGCTTGTATACTTAGTCCCCAGCTGGCAGAATTATTTGGGAATGATTAGGATATATAACATTGTTAGAAGAAGTGTATCACAGAAGGTAGTGTTTGAGTTTCCCCAAACCCATGCCATTCCTTGTTGCTTATGCCTTATGCCTTTTTTGGGTATGTAAGGTCTCAGACACTGCTCTAGGGAAATGCCAGCCTGCCTACTGGTGTCTCTACAAATCAATAAAAAATAACTAAGATGCCCTTATATGTTTCTTTGATCATGGTATTCATCCTAGAAACAAAATGAATCTCAAATAGTATATCTTTGTTGTGCATGTGTGCATACACATATATGCAGATAGACTAACCCATTTGTATGTGAGTAGAATCCAAAAGATGCCAAGACCTATCTTCCTGTTATTCTACTACATCTTTTTTTGAAATATTAACATACAATTTTTCTTTGTTCTCTATTAACAAATTGCATTATATTTGTTCCTTAATTTATACAAGAATTAAATATAATTTCTTATTTGTTCCTTAATTTATACAAGCATTAAATATAATTTCTTAACTTATTTGTTTTGTTTTTGTTTTTTCAAGACAGGGTCTCTCTGTGTAGCCCTGGCTGTCCTGGAACTCTCTCTGTAGACCAGGCTAGCCTCGAACTCAGAAATCCGCCTGCCTCAGCCTCCCAAGTGCTGGGATTAAAGGCATGCGCCACCACTGCCCGGCTATTTCTTAACTTATACAGTTATCTTCTCTTTAATTTAATCTACTGATTTCCCCTACATGTCCTTTCTCTACATGTATGTCTTTATTTTCTTTTCTTATATACTGAATTAATTATGACTAATTGTGAGAAACTGAGTATGAATGTATACTGTAACTTGGCAGCCTCATGAGTGGGTATGAAACTGAAGGCAACATCTTACCATACCTAACATCTATTAATAGTCAATAATTCAGTAGTGGAGAAGAAGGTTTTCCTTAATATTTTGTTTATTGACATATCTAAACTTGTACAGACAAAGTGTACAAAGCTATAATTGATGTAATATCATGATTACAATTGTACTTAAACATTAAAATATTTATAAACACATTTCAATAATTTCACTAAGTATATCTTAGAAAAAGTAGTTATTTATAAGTAAAGGGATAACTGTAATGGCATTTTAGTAATAGTTTCTTGATTAAATTTGTCCATAATGCAGTATAAATGATAAAATGTATGTCTCATACATATGTAAATATATAAAACTTTTAAAGTTCAAAGGGCACTTAGAATTTTCAAATAGTAGTTTCTGAATGATGGAGGGAAAACACAATTTAAGATTATTTTTTTAAAAAATCTTAATACATATTTTACATAATATATACACAAAAAGAAATACATACATATGCATATAAATATACATACATGATAAATGATATCTATGTATGTCATGTTTTGAGTTAGGTTTGATAATGAACCTTAGGTGAGTATAAATTGAACTGGATATGTAACTAAAATAGTTGTTACAACTTGAAATTATACAATAAGCAATTGAAAACATGTGTTGTTCTCTCAGCAACATTTCCTCTTATTATAGTTTTTCTCTTACTACATGTATAATATCTCTTAACATTTTTAGATTATACTGAAAAGGGTCCTTCTGAAATATTTAGTAGAGTTGTGAAAATACTTGTCTTAAATGTAGAATATGAAAGTAGTCTGAAAACATTGTTCACACTCTGCATTAACAGAAAAGAAAGTGTCATTATCTCTAATGTAGGGCTTAACGTTCTCCACAATACTGACACAGAATGCTCACCATGTCATCATGTATTTAATGCTTTGGGAGATGACAATCAAGAGGAATAGGAGCTCTTATTGCTTCTTGTATATTTTAAGAGATTAAAGCTACTGAACTCAAAGTTATAAAATTGGTGTGAGCAAATAAGCTGACTTCTTCAAACCATTAAATGAAAGAACTTAATTTAGCATGAATAGACACTGCAGACTGAGAAGTAATAGAAGAGAAATATTTGGAAGAGATTTTTTGTCTTCAAAGTTTAAAAGTAGGTTGAAGCAAGAGTATATTAACTGAGGTCAAAGAAAAGAGAAATTGTCAGCTCTGCTAATTTTGCAGACAGGCCTTTGCTCCCTGAGAGAGCAGCCATCTGGTGAGGAGATCCTACTTATCATATTACAATGCTTTAATTTAGTACCTGGATCAAAAGTGTAAAGTTATTGCTAACTGAGATGATTAATAATATTTCTTAAGCCCAATGATGTTATGGAAATGACATACTTTAGGGAATGTACTTGGGTAGAATGGAAGAATTAATCATAATAATTAATATTTATTTTATAGTAAGTAGTAAATTTTTAGTATGTGTGATTGGCTTTGTACCCTCAGATGTGTATGCATATAATCTGATTATTCCTTATGTATTAAATATTATTTATTTTTTATATTTTAAAACTATACATTTTTTATACATTATTTAATTTCTGACCATATTAGACTCCGTAAACACTCTATTACTAGGAGAATTTTCTCAAGATATCCCTAAAAATAACAAAGGTGACACTTTTTACTCTAAATGCATAAATTATAATATAATGGATGCTTTTTCATTGTTATGAGGACAGAAATAAGTTATGGCATAAACTAATGGATGAACATGAGTGCAGTAAGACTGAGAGTCATGTCATGGTCCTGAGAGACAGTCTTCAATAGGAGTCTCACAATAACAAAGGTAGAACACCATTGTCCAATTACAAGGCTATGTATATAAGAATGTTTTGTAAAGAAGAATAAATATGTTTTGATAATTTCTTAGTTATCTCTTGCATGTCCTTTGTGACAATGTTAAGATGATAGAAATTCTAAGAAAGGTGCCCAAGTTGGAATATGACTGCACTTCAAACAAATTAATATTGTTATCATAGATTAGGTCATTTTTGGTATATACATGTCTTTAAAATAGAGTAAATCCTTTTAAAAAAATCATGTTTTATAACTTGCCATAATCCATATAAATATGGGTTACATGGCTTTCAGTCATGAGATCAGAGAGATAAACAAACAATATTTGGTTTCCTTTATGAAGAAACCAGATATTTATTTTGTTGTAGTAATCTATTAGTGAATATACTATAAAAGCATGAAATTTCTCTTCCAAGTGCCTCCAAAATTAACTAATTTTGTCCTCTTGTCTCTAGCAAAGAAAATACTTCATCTTAAGGACTTTAATATTACATTTTCTGATTGTATTTTACACCTTTACGTCAAAACATGATAGGAAGTTTGTATTTCTCATTACTCTTTCCAGATAACTTCTCACATTATTCCATGCAACTTTACTGTCCTTGTGAGTTCCTTCGGCTCTCTCTTCTGTTGATTACATTCATGGCATTGCTCATTTTCTCAGCCATATGGTCAGGAAAATTTTTAACAGTACCTTCTATTAATTTTGTAAATGTTTTGTAATAATCTATGATACTAATTTTGATTTCAATGGAATGACATGAAAATACATATTAGGTTTCCTTTTTTCTTCCTTTCATTCTTCACTTTTCTTTCTTTCTATCTTTCTCATATTCTTTACTATTTCTCTGATTGTGTCTGGAAGCATATATTTGTTAGAACTTGTAAGCATTCATCTGCTGTGGTCAATGGTCTAACTGTAGGAGTGTATTTTTCTCTTACCGTGATTTGGGTCACACAGATCAAAGTAAAGTCAAAATAGTGTGTTTTGTGATATGAACCTATATACATTCTGCTATGATATGGGCCTGATCTCACATCGCAATCTTTTTATTTAAAATCTTTTCCAAATAATCGATAAATATCAAGATCTCTAAACTCTTCATCATTTTGTAGGATAATATTATAAAATTTATTAATATCTGTGAAACTATTTTAACATACCACTGAGATAAAATTAACTAAAATGAGTAACAGAAAGAATAAAAGAAAATATTAAAATGAATTTATCTGGCTTCAAATTCTATTTCTATTGTTTTGTTTTCATAATCATTAATTTTCAAGATCTATTTCTTCCAATTAAGAATTTGTGCATAAATTTTGTCTTTTACTTGACTGTGTTAAAGTAATTAGCATATTATTTTGAGTGCTACTAGGGTGAGCAGAATGTATAATGTGAGTGAATGCTTGGGACTGCAAATGTGCAGTTATAGAAAAATTTCCATATATTCTAGGGTTAAATAACATAATTCTATTGGTCTATCCCACGTAACAATGAGTAACTTCTCATTGATTCCCCTCTAATTCCAATAAACTTTAACTGACAAAATTAGGTTTGGAAGCAACCATGTCATAGGGCTGTAACTGGTGCCCTAACTGGAAGGAGTAGATATGTGTTCTCATATACGCAAGAAAATTTCTGACATTATGAAATAACATTTAAAGGTTTTAATTAGAGCAACCAGTGATTAAACAAAGTGAAACTACCATACATTTTCATAGGTAAACACTTTCAATCTACAATGTTTGTGTTTTTAATTCTTGAAAACTCTTAATAGCTAAATCATTTTGAGGTCTTAAAAGTAAAAGAAATAATAATATAATTATTAACAAATCCACTATTTTTCCATCATTTCAAAATATGTGCCCAAGGGCTTTTATTAAAGCATGAATATAAGGCAATATGGAATATTTCAATGTTTAATTTATTTAATTTCTTCTATATTAATTCAAGTGTCAAACCCATCATGGCTTTCCTGCTCCTTGTATACTGCTTAATTGTAAGTTCTCTAGTGTCCTCATACTATGCTAATTCTGAAAATTCTTAGAGCAAACACTTCACAGCATACCAGATGGAAAGCTCCTAATAGGTCATATCACCTTTAAATTACAAAATGGATCCAGATGTTCTGCATTTGAATTTGTCTTAATATTGATATCTAGGCAAGATGAGAAATATTGTAAAGGAGTATTTACATATCTAGCATATTATTTTTACATGAAGATCAAAGGGTCATCTGTAACAGATGAACAGAGATGAGTTTTCCTCAGCAAAATGAATTTATGGAGAACTGGATTGTTTTAATAAAGATAATCTATAAAAATTGGTAGTCTTACACTAAAATCACAGATTTAATACAAAAACAAAAACAATATTTCTTTTGCGTATTAATAGAATATGTATTCCAGAAGAAAACAGACCTCAATAATTGTTAACAAGAAAGCCGCAGATTTTACAAATGAGAAATTGGAGAAAATTCAAAATGAATAACACAATGATCTTATTTTTCTATAGTTGTGAAGAGAGACAATGGCCAAGGTAACTTACAAGAAAATTCCTTTAATTTGGACTTTGAAGTTCCAGAGAGTTAGAATCCATGACCACCAGAGTGAGAATCATGACAGCAGACATCTATGCAAAGTGTTCAAGTAAAATTTTTTAAGTATTGGTGGTCTTATGGTGATGAAGCTGTATTTGAGACATTAGTTCTCCTATATATATTCACTCACCCATATTTCTAAGTAACCACAACAAGTTATATTGATTCAGAAAGCTGGATTTTAGGGGTATCCTCACTATGATCTACTTTTGATTCTCTAAGAGAAATAGAGATTTTTTTGTGTGTGTGTGTCTCCTTAGAAACTTTGTAATATAATACATTACTACTAGATACTTTTAGTCTTCCTTATAAAATATTGGATTAATTGACATTTCTT
>NW_022196894.1:66417995-66462925 GCF_008632895.1 Mastomys coucha | reverse complement strand
TGGAAACCATGCAAGAGGAAACCCTGAATGATCAAATATCAAATATCTAGTTAATGGTGTAATTAATAACATAATGTTCTTAATACTGTATTTTAAGTAGGAACAGATTTTTCCAAAAGCCATCCTTAGAGCTGAAGATCGAAGAATCACACCCTATTAATCAACTTGGACATGGCCAACTTCAAATAGACTGCTGGATGCAGTAGAAGTGAGATCAGCATCTCCTGACTCTGCAGTTCTTTCTAACCTTTCTGTCCTTTTCTGCTTCTGCTTTTTATTTTTCTCCAGGCCATTATTGTGTTATATAATTTGGAATAAGGACTATAATTTTTTGTGATCCTGTTATTATTAAATATATTGCAATCCTCTCTAGTTTGAATAATAAATCATGACATTATTTCTAATGTCAACCTAGTTCCAATACAGCTCAACCTAGTTCCAATACTGACAGTCCATAAATTCAGGGACCACATATAAATATGTTTTTAACATTATATTAGAAAAATAATGTATTGAGTTTAGCCAATGAAACACCTATTTAAGGATTTAAATGTCATTGATACTTCTTTTATCAACATATTTTTGTAAAAACTGACATCATTGAACATTTTCTCAAACTTTTTTTTTCATTTATTATGTATTTAAGTTTATCAAACTTCGACTTTAATTAGTTCCATTTAAGACTTCTCATTTCCTGACATTGCAGTACTTCAGTTTGAGAGAGGGGATGGGAAACCTACAACAGTAGAGAAGTTCACTTCTGTGGTAAGCTAAGATCACTCAAAGTCAAATTTTCTGCAAAGAAGGAATTCTGTCTTATTTTGAATTTGGCATCATTTTTTTTTTCTTGAACTGCCAGTTTTACCATATATTTATCATCATTGTCTACCTTCCTTCTCCTTTATCATTTATTATTTTTCTTATTATAAGCCATCTGCTCCTCTAACAGAAGCCAAGAGGCTAAAAATGATTTTGTTACTTGAATGACAATTCGCAAAAGGAATGACCTTGCATAATTGTGTGAGTATTACGCATATCAGAAAGCTCCGATTTAGGGGGAAAATGAAGTATACATAAATCAGAGAAACTTGAATTCTTATACCATTACTTTAGGAATCTCTACATTACTAAGAAAGACAATGTGAAAGAGTGCTCTTATAATGTAAGCTATCCAGTCATCCGATAGCAGTGAACATCCAGAGATAGCTCTACTGTGAGGAATAGCCTCTCCTGCAGATCAATAATTTTATAACTCCAGTGTATATACACTGAAAGCCATATCTTGGAAATTTATTAACTATCCTTATCTTATTATTAAATCACAAAGATCCATTTGCTAACTAGGAAAATAGACTGAGTATAATCTTCTATATTTAATGTTTTAGAGGACATTTGAAATTTTCCAACCTATACATTTCACACTACTTACCACTGGGCCTAAGCCAACAAGGAAAAACTTACTTGGCTCAAGGTAAGAACTGACGTCTGCCACATATTGACTTTCACAGGATGGTGCTTTTTCAGCAGAACAGATGGCCCAATGCAGCTCAAATTTCTGCTTCTACCTTTCATACATTTATATTTAAAATTAAAGTATGAATAGATGTTAGTGTCTCTGTCATGTGTTTCTCTGTTTTGTGCACAAGGGAATAATGTGTATTATATGTGTACACCTCCTGTAATTTCTTGTGTACAATGAAGGTCATATCAGTTTTGAACCTATCATTGATAAATTTACAACTTTTAAAGATATTTGGTTATTATTGGTAGAGTATATGAATGTTATTTATTTGCATATTATAGATGAACAATTTGCTACAAATAGTATAAATTTAATGGAATAACACATAAATATCACATAGATACACAATAATTAAAATTAAAGAAAATTAACTGTGTATGCAAAGATATATTTTGTTGTAAAGATTTTGAGATTTTATTCAGTATTCATTTTTATGAGCAATATGTACCTCCTTAAGCTTAGAATTCCACAAAAAATTTAACATCTATTTTATTACTTCATTAAAGTTTTTTTATAAAGCAACATTCATGTGTTAGAGAAAAGATGTATGAAATTCTGCTTTTTTAATAGTTTATTTATTCTGCATTTTATAATTCGATATATTATTAAACCAAAATTTCTTATATTAAATTTAAATTGCTTTTTTGTAGAGTAAAATATTTGCTTATCCAAACTTGAATAGGTGGTTATCCCATAATTAGCTGTAAGAAACTATTATAGTATTTACAGAAAGCATTGTTCTGTTTCCATGCACACAAAATATAAAAAAAAAAGTTCTGATTTAAAGCAGATATAGGAATACCAGATTATTCTTTATTATCACGAACTCTAGTTTCATAATCAAGTCTGCAGAATGATGCAATATTTTTAATGTTAATAACAGTTTTTATGAAATGATTATGATGGCTATTATAGATTCTCACCCTGGCTTCATATGGAAATAATTATAAGCCAAGAATGGAGGGCACACCTGTGAGGAAATTTTGGTTTATTTGAAGTGGGATGCTCAGGTTATCATCTGGATCACTAAGGTAGGAAGACAAACCATTAATCCATATCTTCAGGTGAGAAAACCCTTCTCTAATCTGAGCCAACTCTCTTCTAACTCTATATATGGGCACATTAAACAAGATGTATAAGATTCAAAGTTAAGATGATTATTTTAGGCAATGAATCTAAAGATCCTGAGGATTAATAAGTTCTGTTTTAAGTACTTTTTGTAAAAGTTTAATCAATCTATTAAGGTTGGTGTTTCACCTAATTTGTTCTAAATAGTATAAATTTGATGGAATAATGTGTTTATAAATATCACACATATACACAATAATTAAAAATTAAATAAAACTAAATTATCTCTGAATCACTAACATTTCAAGAATTTTAACTAAAACCTAGGAAGTAGAAAAGCCTGACAAATCAGTCAGCAGCCTGGTATACATTTACATATGTTTTTAAAAGTTAAAGTAAACATAAATTCAAATAAAATAAATATATTTAATTTAAATATATTTATTTAATATATTTATATAATTATATTACATAATAAATATTGTGGTTCTAGATCATTAATATATACATATAATAGGATTCTGCAAGTAAGATGGCATTAGCATACTTGTCTTGTTGGGTGAATTAAAGGATTTGAACACTATGTATTTTGCTTTCTCATTAGGGATAAATGAAACAAATAAATAAAAGAAAAAATAGTCTCTGTTAATAGTTCAAGAAGAAGTACAGTTCACAGAAAATAGAAATGTTTCTGAAATCTACATGGAGACTAAATCCATTTTGTATTATCCATATACTTTCTTAAAAATGTATGAGAATTTATCTAAATATGTGATTTCTACTGATTTGCCTTAACAGTTGCTCACTTGAGGCTAGTCTTTGCCACACACCCTCACTCTTATTGCAACTTCATCATCAGGTGCATTGCTTTGTAAGAACCACTTCAGCATTATTATGCCTTATTATAAATAAATGCCATGACTTCACTTAAACAAAAGGCATGCTTTTCCAAGCAGTGAAGCATAAAGGTAGAAATAAATCTTAATTATCTGCACGCCATCTTTTCCCACTCTTGCTGGAGAAGCTCTGTGTTCTGACGACTAAGTGTTTCACGTCTTTTTGTCTTGTGCTGGCATCTTACCTTCTGAGACAGCTCTCCTCTATTTCATGTGATAGGGCACTTTCTACCATCATCAAGTTCTGCTCTTTGACTCTCCTGTGTTTTCCTCAAGGCAGTTATCCTACTTGACAAATGACATATTGTCTGTTTATGGTCCCTGCCCCCACTTGGGCATAAGCTTCATAAAAACAAAGTGTTTGTCTGGCTTGATTCATAGCTTTCATACAGAGCAAACATACTGTCTGGCTTTTACTGAACAAATGAATTGACTTTCTCCTATACATTCTACTCAACGTATTACATCAGATCATTGATCTAGTTCTGTATGTTTTATTAATTTACTACATAATAACAACCACAATAAGTTGTTTTATACATTAGCTGTCGAGCTAATTATTGCAATTTCAAAAATGAAAAAGCAGCTATTTAATTATAGTTATATTGTATTTGTCCTTTTAAAATTTTAATATTTATTTTCTGTTTATTAGTGTTTTTCCTGCATGCATATAACACAAGTGCCTATTGTGCACTAATACAAAAGCCACAATGTGGGTGCTTGAAGCTATAACCCTGTCTTCTGAAAGCACAGTGAGGTCTCTTAGCAATTGAGCCAATTCTCCAGGCCCACATGTCTCTATTTTTTGACTAATCAGGAAATGTTATCTTTATAAATATAAGAGACATACATGTTTACTAACTTCAGTGTAGCCATCTTTCAAATACTGAAGTGATCTCAATGCTCTTGAGATTTAATTATTAACAACCAAATAAAACAAATGAAAGCCCTGTAACACCTATTTTAACACTCTACTTTTGGTTTTTAATATCATCATGAAAGCTGGGATTGGATTTTTATGCATGTAAATTGTCCTATTTACTTCAAACATAGAAGCAAATAAATCCTCTACAAATACTGAAACATCTAAATATGCATTACTTGACTAATCTCTATTTTTCATAAAATGGAAAATGGTTAGTTGGTTTACATGTAAATATGTAAATACTTAAACTAAGCCAAGCAGTGATAGCGCACGCCTTTAATCCTAGCACTTGGGAGGCAGAGGTAGGTGGATTTCTGAGTTCGAGGCCAGCATGGTCTACAGAGTGAGTTCCAGGACAGCCAGGGCTATACAGAGAAACCCTGTCTCGAAAAACCAAAAAAAAAAAAAAAAAAAAAAAAATTAAACTCTATGTATAATAGTGATCTCTAAAGCTGTACGTGAATTTTACCATACCTGAAATCATCAGAGACAATAATGTGAGCATTTCTATGAGGAGTTATTTTGAATAGGTAAACTATGTTGAGGACACTCATCCGAGGTGGATTTCATCATTTATGAGTAAGGTTCTAGACTGCAAGAAAATGAGAAACTTGCTGAAGGCTAATGTGCCTTGCTCTCTGCCTCCTGATTGTGCCTACAATATGACCTAGCAGCTTGATGTAACCAGACTTCCATGTCATTATGGACAATTTACTCAAATTGTGAGCTAAGAAGAACTCTTCCACTTCTAATAAGGTATTTGTCATAACAACTAGCAAAAAACAAATGCATGTAGTGAGTGAGAGTTCAATAATGTATATGTACAAGTGTTAATTCATTTCCTGTTTTGTGATTGTCCTAGTGTCTGAGATACTAAGTATGGTGGAATTTTTGGGGTCACTTAAGTATACTATCATATCATCAGCAATGAATATATGAAATTCTTAGGGAAATGGATGGATCTGGAGAATATCATCCTGAGTGAGGTAACCCAGTCACAGAAGAACACACATGGTATGCATTCTCTGATAAGTGTATATTAGCCCAGAAGATTGGAATACACAAAGTACAACCCACAAACCACAAGATGCTCAAGAAGAAGGAAGACCAAAGTGTAGATACTTCCTTCCTTCTTAAAAGGGGGAACAAAATGCTCATGGATGGAGTTGCAGAGACAAGGTGTGGAGCAGAGACTGAAGGAAGGACAATACAGAGACTACCCCATCTGGGGATCCTTCCCATATACAATCACCAAACCCAGACACTATTGTGGATATCAGTAAGTGCTGGCTGACAGGAGCCTGATATAGGTGTCTCCTGAGAGGCTCTGACAGCGCCCGACTAATACAGAAGTAGAGGCTCACAGAGATCCATTGGACTGAGTACAGGGTCCCCAGTGAAGGAGCTAGAGAAAGGATCCAAGGAGCTGAAGGGTTTGCAGCCCCTTAGCACGAAAAACAATATGAACTCACTAGTACCCTCAGAGCTCCCAGGGACTAAACCACCAACAAAATAGTACACATGATAGGACTCATGGCTCCTGCAGCATGTGTATAGCAGAAGATGGGCAAGTTGGTCATCAATGGGAGGAGAGGCCCTTGCCCCTGTGAAGGTTCTATGCCCCAGTGTAGGGAAATGCCAAGGCCAGTAAGCAGGAGAAGGTGGCAAGCAGGGGGAGGCAGGAGGGAACAAGGGGTTTGTTTTGGGTTTTGTTTTTTGTTTATTTTTAATTTAATTTAATTTAATTTTATTTTATTTTTTCAGAGGGGAAACTGGGAAAGAAGATATCATGTGACATGTAAATAAAGAAAATATCTAATAAAAAATTTCACAGCAAATATTGGGCTGTTTTCTGCACTGAACCTATTTTATATTGGAAATCAGGCCATACATTTTCTTAGTTACTGATAATGAATATTATAGTTACAATAAAGTAATACCCTTTTAGGATAATAATTACAATAGCATTATATAATTGCAGCTAAAATAGCTCACCAAATGATATACGTCACCGCAAGCCCCTTATAGTAATGTTATATCTTAAATATGCTATCTTATTTCTTCCTATTTGTAGTAATATCAGAAGTAATAGAGCCAAATGTGTACACTTATTTCATACGTTTTCATATACACTACATTTCTATTTCTCTGCATTTAACTATATTAATACATATATATTTATACTCAATGTGGCAACATGTTACAAAATCAAATGCTAGAGAAAGGGCTGGCTATCAGACAAAAATAACAATGATTAATTAAAAAAGTTTTTGAGTGTTGAAATATGATAGGGAAAAATTCATAAATTGAAAGCATCTAGTTATATTTAAAGTAAACCCACAAGTCAAATATACAATGTAAATGCGGAGTTTCTACCTCATGTTTCCAGCACTCCAGACAGAGCTACCTCAACTCTCACCCTTCCCACAATGCTACAGCATGTCTCCTGAAGCTATGTACCAAATTAAACCTCTCTTCTCTTAACTGTTTTTTGTTAGGTATGTGGTCACAGTCAAATATAAAATTTCCTCCACTTTTACATATCCTTTCATATTCTAGCAGAGGAAGTGACATAGGTGGCAGGCGTCAGGGGTTAAGAATCACAGAGATCTCCTTAGATTCCTCCATATCACTGATGCTTCTTTGTATCTGAAGAAATACTTTAAGAAATCCCTTAACAGGAAGTCCCAAGGCCTGACACTATTACTGAGGCTATGGAGCACTCACAAAAAGGGACCTAGCATGACTGCACTCTGGAAGACCCAACTAGCAGCTGAAAGAGTCAGATATAGATATTTGTACAGATATATGGACAGAAGCAGCTGACCCCTGTCGTTGAAGTAGGGAAAGACTGAAAGAAGCTGAGGAGAAGGGCAACTCTGTAGGAGGACCAGCAGTCTCAATTAATCTGGACCCCCGAGATCTCTCAAACACTGGACCACCAAACAGACAGCATACACCAGCTGATATGAGGCCCCCAACACACATAAAATAGAGGACTGCTGGTCTGTGTTCATTCAGAGATGATGCACCTAACCCTCAAGAGATTGGAGGCTCCAGAGAGTTTATAGATCTGGTGGTGTTGGGGGTGGGTACATCCACGTGAAGACAGGGATGGGGAGGAGGTATGGGATTTGGAGCAGTAGGAGGATGGATAGGGGTAGGGAATAAAATATGGTGTAAAAAATTAATTAAAAAAAGAAACCCCTTAACTATAGAGGACTATGATTCAGTGACCTATTAGTTCGGGGCAGTGATAGAGGGAATGTGTGAATGAAGATATAAACTCACTTTCTTCACCTAATGACAATCAGATTTTTGGAATGACTAAGAGATTCACATTTCCAGTTTGTGAACTGAATGTGAAAGACTACAAATTGACAGAGGAATTCACTGACAACCATAGAAGTAACTAGAGCCACATGAATGCCATGTATTTAAAGTCATTTTACTACAAACTTTATTTCATTTATTTCTCTGCCTTCCTATCATACTACATATAATTCGAATAAAGCTATAATTTGTTTACTTTTTTATAATGTAACATAATTGATTTCTGAAAATTTTATAGCTCTTACACACTCCTAATAATAGCCTATGGTGTGAATATAAAATATTTGTAATGAGCCGATACTCTATGAATGTAGATGACAGCAAGCCTGATCACTGGGAGAGCTGAACTTTAGTATACACACATGTTTTCTTTACTAAATGTTAGATCAGTAAATGGGAAAAATATGAGTATGCTTAAATTCTAGCTCTACAATTTAAAACACTCAAAAATCTCAAAATCATTTTAACATATTGCTATATTTTAAGTATTTTTGTAAAACCAATTTATTTCAAAGTTGAAACTATTACTAAATTTTTCTATACTTTAAGTCTGAGCAAAGTAATTTTCCACTGTTCTTTTAAAAGTCATTCTGGCCTTTCCCCACAAATTTTCCCTGCTATATTGTAAACTAATTTTCTCTAATAATAATAGAAATGATATTTCCCTCAAAGACGGAGGAAATACAGAGAATTCCTTAATAACGGGAAAATATCTGATCAAGACTGAGAAATATTCATAAAACTACAACCTAATGCTTATCTGGAACTAGGTCCTCAGGGGTCTAAATTAATATATTAGGATACAGAAAAATGCACAGAAACAAGAACTTACAGAAATTTAACATAGAAACAAATTTTCTTGGATATTTAGCCTTATTGTATTTGCTTAGCCAGTGATCTATCACCTAGTGAATCAGACCAATATATTATACTATATAAACATCATATATTTATTTTTATATACAATTTTTGGAGAATATATGCAGAAACACATAGAGTTAATTTTACCATGGAAGTGTTGAAGATAACTGTGGAGTGGGCTACACTCAACCTCAAGTAATTTGCTTCATTCTGCAGATGATAATTGTCCTATGAAATGATACAGGATATATTTTAAAGGAAGCATTATTTTGGTAGTTGTGTATGAGGTACTAGAAATGCCTCTATGATCACAATACACTTTTAAACCATGTGCACTAACTAAGCTGAAATCACCTTTCAACTATATCATTAGCACATTTATAAGAACCACAAAAAAATCACAAGTTAATTTCCCACTAACTATAAATACATGGAGTTTAAAATTTTGTTCATTTGCTATTTTATATTTCTTCTTTACTGTCTTATTATCTTTATAAAACATGCAAGAATATTTTGTAGAAGAGCTTACCTTTCTGCCATATTTTATGCCTAATGTTTAAATATTCATTTTATTTGGTCATAATATCAATTTATTAATACAATTTTTATTTATTTTAAAATATATTTGGTTTTGCAACTTAAAATTATTTTAATGTACTTTTCTAATGTGATTCTTAAATTGGGAAAAAGCAATATAGTGAGTATAAATATATATTTAAAAATGTGATTCACTAGAAGGCCTTTAAAGAGTGGACTGGCTATCCAATACTGACCTGACCCTGGACTCTTCAGAAGCCTCAGTATGACAATGATGATACAGCTAATTTCCAGAGAGCTTCCTTTCTTCAATGCATATTAAAAAGCCAAGAAAGCAGCAGCTTCAGCAGCTACAGTGGGATAGACAGACCCATGAGGAGGAAAGAAAGGAGGACAAGCATCAATAGTGTTTTTCCTCCGAACAGATTCATGCCTGAAGAAGGTACTGCTCTCTCCAGACAGGGCTTCTCCCCTGGCATCCTTTTTTTGGCAATATCCTCATAGACCTCTCAGGAATTTTCAAGCTGATCCATTATTTGTCTTAATGATCAGTTAGAATTTTGTTTTCCTAACACTGTAATAGTCATTTAATTTTCAAGTGTCCTCGCTCCCAAGAAGGGAACTATTCATTCTCATAATAATGCTATAAGATATACAAAAGATAGACATTTTATTTTTAATGGGGTACAGATTTTCCCACCTCCACCCAGGCAGTGGAGAGGCAGAGACAGGAAGATCACTCTTTGATCCAGGCCCCTGCATGTGCAACACAGTCAGTTTCCAGCTAGTTCTGCTTTCAGAGAAAAATCTGTCTGAAAACAAAACAAAAAATACAATAAATGAATAACAACTACAAAAGTCCAAACAGAAGAAAATTGTCTGACATCTATATAAATTAAGGACTTTAAAATAAAGTTTTAGAATAATTTGTAAATTTTCTACTGTAAGGACTCCTAGTTTAAACTATCTATTATTTAACATATTGACCTGGCTTACTTTTCATTTAGTGCAGAAGATATGGAAAATATCTGAAGCAGATATTACAACATCTATAGAGTATGTACACAGAAAGAATTATAGAAAAAAATCTATTTTTCTATCTTTTTCCTCTTTCCCCATAGACATAACTATTTCAATTTTCATAAACATTGCTTATATATAAAACATGTTGGATTTCTTTGTTAGAAAAATATATTCTCTCTGGTCGTCTTTTATAATCCTAACCTAAGGGGAGAGTTACCCTATTTAATTTTTTTAGTGACTATCAAGGCCTAAAATTCAGTACATTAAATTCCCTGAAATCATTAAAATTTTAGACCACTGTCTATACTGACATCTGGGAGAGTATTAATTATGCATAGATTTTACCCTCCCTAAACTTTCCTTAGAAAATCTTTGCCTAATTCAGGTAGTTGGTTCATGATATCACTTTATTTCACACACTATAGTCTCTGAGAGCTGTTAAGGAGTGTGCTCTGAGAGAGAACTTTGCTTGAAGTAAGTCAAGTACTGAGTGCCATTTTATGTCTTTTCATTTGCTTTTATATCTTAACAGAGACATGTTCTCACCTGTCAGTTTTTCACGTGAAGTGCCCTACCTAAGGAATGGGATTGCCCTAAGTGTAACATACATTCAATTCCTGTCACTTTACACAGACATTTTCTAGATAGACTCTGTTTGTACTTCTTCCCATAAAATCATACTGGAAAAGGGGTGGCTTACTATAGTTACTCTTTCCTAAGGGAAACTGAAAGAATCCAGGACAGCCATGTTATTTTAGTTCTCTTCTGGGCTCCAGAATTTGCTTTTCTCTTTTTCCCAGTGGCTGTAACAAAACTCTATTTTGATATTTTCTTCTGATGGACCTGTCATTTGGAATTGTTCTCTTGGCTGTTGGATTTTTAACCTGATTCATTGCCAAGGTTGGCTTCTGGCTAGGAAATCTCAGGCTGTATAGCTTACTGGGAGCGAACAGAAAGCAAAGACAAACATCTTGTATCCTGAAGAACTTATTTGTGGAGCCTTCTTCCTTGTTTTATGAATATTTATCCTGACAGTCATACTATTCAACATTACTGCCCTAAAGCATACAAGTCTTATTTAAAAGCCTTGATAAGAGATCTGTCATAAGTTTAACACAGAGATTGTTAGGTGATATAAAATAAACTCTATATGGTCACTGTAATTTTTATAGAAATGTCAGTTTCAGGGAGGTTTACCTTGTTTAAATTAATGGAGTTCAGGTTCACAAAGTTTCAGTTTTCTTCTCATTATACATACAATATCTACCATTAGAGATTGAATAAGAGATTGCATTCTCTATTTGATAAATGATATACTGATGTTTAAGATCTGAGTTGTGACTTTTTAGTAACTAATTCATAGATATTGACCTTATGTACTTTAATGATAAAACTGATAAATCGAGTACATTTGTTCACTAATCTAATGTCCAGTCAATGGGTCATCGTCAAAGGGTGAAAGTGTCTCCTCTTGTTTATGCTCACAGGAGCCTGATACAGCTGTTTCCTGAGAGGCTTTGCTAGATCCTGACCAATACATATGTGGATGCTCACAACCAATCATTGGACTGAGCAAATGGACCTCAATGGAGGAGTTAGAGGAAGGACTGAAGGAGCTAAAGGGCATTATCCAGCAACAATGAAAGGGGAGGTCCTTGGTCCTGTGAAGGTTTGATCCCCCAGTGTAGAGGAATGTTAGCACAGTGAAGCAAGAGTGGGTAGGTAGGGAGCAGGACGGGATAGGGGGTTTGCAGAGGGGAAGCTGGGAAAGTGAATAACATTTGAAATGTAAACAAATAGAATACTCAATAAAAAAACAAAGGTAGAAAAAAAGAAATGTGCACAAATACTAAAATTAAATACAGATCATAAAAATGAGGGAAATATATTACTTTGATCATATCACTGTGTCTCTAAAATAAATATTAAAAGAATAATATTTTTAAAAGTTTAACATAATAAAATAAATCTTTATTTTTATTGAGAAACTTGTTTTCCTGAGACAGAGTCTGTGTAGTCTTGGCTATCTTCAAATTCAGTTAGTGCCACCTGCCTCTGTTCCAGAATGCTGGGATTAACGACAAGACATGAGCCACCACCTCCAAGACAGAAACTTGTTTGTTTGTTTTTTAATTTAATTTTTACTAAAGACACTTAGCTGTAGGGGATATGGATCTAGATGTGGCCACTTCCTCTAGCCAAGCAGGACTCCCAGTAGAGAGATAAGGATGGTAATTCATCCATAAAACCTTTGACCCAAAAATGTGTCCAGCCTAGAAATTCAGGAAGAAAGATAGAGGCTGAGGGTATACTCAAACAATGTCTGCCCTAAATTGAGACATATCCCATGGGCAAGAACCAATTCCTGACACTATGAATAATACTTCGATATACTTGTAGGCAGGACCTCTATTGAGAGGCTACACCCAACAGTCAATGAAAAGAAATCCATAGACCCACAGCCAAACATTAGATGGAACTTGGGGAACTTTATGGAAGAATTTGGAGAAGGACCAAGAGACCTGAAAAAGACAGGGACTCCATTGGAAGACAAACAAAGTTAACCAACCCTGAATCACCAACCAAGGAGTGAGCAAAGGCTACATATAAGCCAACTGTACATTTGTAGCACATGAGCAGCTTGGTCTGCATGTTAGTTCTCCAACAACTGGAACAGGCGCTGTCCCTGAGTCTGTTGCCTGCCTGCCTGCCTGCCTGCCTGCCTGCCTGCCTGCCTGCCTGCCTTCTGGCCTGCCTGTAATTCCCATTAGCCTGAATGGTCCACCTTGTCTAGCCTCAGTGGGAGAGACTTCTAGTCATATAGTGAATTGATGTTCAGGGAGAAGGGTAACATGGGGGTTTAATACACAGAGGTGGGTTCCCTATTTACAGAGGAGAAGGGAGTAGTAAAATAGGGTAGAATCTGTGTGAGGGGTTGATGGGAAGACAGGGGGTGATATTGTGTTATAGAGTGTGTAAATAAATAAATTTAATAAAAATGTTTTTTAAATGATACTTGGAGAAATACTCTTAGCAAATAATAAAGTATTCTAAAATTCCACAGACCCAAGATATGTGTTACATATTTCAGGAACTACTAATGTGGAAAAAAGTTTTAAAATGGCACTCTCAATAAGCTTCACAGATATAGCAAGAAGCAGAAAACAGGATACTTGAAGCATTAAAGTTCCAGTTATTTTTTAGTACTGGGTAATATATTGATGGTTATCTTTATACAGTCCAAGCAGAAAGCTTTATTTACCTAAAAGCACTGAAAATATCTCAATATCAAAAGGAATAAGGGAGTGCTCAGGTGTCTCAGAGGGTACAAGGCCTTACTGCCAAGCCTGGAAACCAATAGTTGATTCCAAAACTCACATGACACAAGGAGAGAACAGAGGACTGAAATTTTACTTCAGATGTACACATAATTTCCATTGGACATATTCTACCTTCAGTTTCACAAGGGATTCTTATAAATGATGGGCTAAGCAAGTAAGAGGGGACAGTTGAAAATGGATGAAAGAATCTCACATGAACATTACAAAAGGAACAAAATGATCTGGAAATATCACTGGGATAAGCACAGCCATGAAGCTAAACATGGCTCTATCCCAGTAGACAAATCTCTGTCTGGAAGTGGCCAGGCAAGCTTCCTGGCACCAGCCACATCTAAAAGACGTATTTCTAAAAGCTATATTCTTTACATTGACAAAACAAATTGAAAAAAAACATTCCCATCCTTCCACTGATTTTTAAGACTAAATGAAATTAATCATTTACATACATATAAGGTTTATTTTATATGGCTATTTTGTGAAATTATATGTGTAATGAATGAAGGAATTAATGAAATTAGTAAATTAAATATGATATAGTTTTATTTTTAGGTTCAGCACTATTTTTCAGTAAGCAAGATACAAAAGTAATTATATGATTTGTTTTTTTCAATATTCCCTTCAATATTTTGATATATTAAAGTTAAATATATAAATATACTCTTCTATACAAAACATTATCACAATAATTTGCAGTTATTATTTCTCCTAAAACTTTCAAAAGTTGAAGACAACTATTGAACACTACTACATTTATCCCTGAGATTGGCAAAGGAAAGGTCTTCATTCTTCACACACACACACACACACACACACACAGATACACACACACACAAAGTTATGTAAAATTTAAGTTTCTTAAAGCATTTCTAATGAGGTTGTCATGGTTATATGTTCTTTGATCCCACCATAGTCTTTATTTACTTTTAAGTCATATACAGAACACATTCATCACATTTGTCTGAAAGTTAATTATATAACACTAAATGAAATAAATTCTAGTGAATAAATAATAAAATATTTTGCAGAGATATTCTGTTGTAAATACTCAGGATGAAATTTTGGCCAGAAGCAAAAGGGAAATGATAAAATCATAGGTCCATTTAATAAAAATGTCTTTTTGTAAACCAATAAACCCAGAACCATTAAATGAACTTGATACCTAATAAAAGGTGATATTACCTACGTGGAAAATTGCAGGCTGAGTTTTAGATATCTGTATAATACATCTTTTTATATTTCATATGTGGTGCTTGCTGTTAGAGGCTCAACATAGAAGAACTTTGCTGAATATGAAACTGATATTTTATTTTTCCATGAGTCTTTTCACAGAATGCTGTTTCTGTTTAATTATTTACTTATTAATAAGCACCTTAAAAAGTAGCATGTGTCTTAATTTATCCATTGTTTGCACATTATTCATTATTTGAGAATGGAAAGTCAATTTACAGTGCAGTCTTGCTTGTTTTGGAGGCTATTATCACAAGAGGATTGTTGATCCTATTATCCACAAATGGCTAAATAAATAAAACTACCTAGAATCAGTCATTATTTTTTAAATTTAAATCTAAGGTATTTGATATATTGTTAGTGAGGGCCTTGCCTTTCTAATAATCAAAATCAATATGTAGATGACTCTAAGCTTTATTTTCATTGACAAAAATATTGGTATATTTATATTTATATTTTATTTTCTTCATGTAAATCATTCAACCCATATGATGTGTCTGAGTACAAATCCACCTGTTTCCTTTCATAATTTCAATGTTACATTTTAATTAGATTAGATAACATTGGTTTATCTTAGCAATTATTCCACACTGTAAACTTGTTTTTAAGTTATTTCATTAGGGTGTATATACTTTGGTTTCTCTTTACTCGATTTATCTGTTAATAATGATTCTACCTACTTAAAATTTCTGTAAGGATGACTTTAACAATATTGCATCATTTTCTGAAATGTTTACCCACTGTCCATTTAAACAGGAGATTGTGAGACAAATCATTAAGCAGAAAATTGGAGCCATAGGAAAAAATGCTAGCCTACATTCTTTCTGTGAGGTAAAAGTAGAATATATATATTAGAGCTCTGGTGGGGTGGGGACATCCTCATGGAGCCAGAGGGAAGGGAGGAGGTATGGGATGTAGAACAGTCAGAGGGTGGACCGGGAGGGAAATAAAATCTGGAGTTTAAAATAAATTGAGAGAGAGAGAGAGAGAGAGAGAGAGAGAGAGAGAGAGAGAGAGAGAGAGAGAGAGAGAGGTGTTCTTAAGGACTTTGGTTGTTGTTCTGTTTTGATCTCTCAATAAAGTTCAGTCCTAAAAAAATCTTGTGTATTTAGATTAAAGAAATATAAGTGGGTCAAATGGGTTGTTGTTCATTCCTGAAGGAAGCTGAGAAGCAGTCTGTGTTATTCATGGGATTTATTAAAAGCTGGTGTTATAGTGTCTTTGTGGTACCATTGTGCATGGCAGAACATCCAATGAGACGTGATTACCTAGTCACACTGTGACCTGTGACTTGTCTTTGGATTTCAATACTTTTCCAATTAACTAGGTAAATATTATTTTGCTGGAGAAATCAGAAGAAAAATGCCAGAGACAACCTTGGATTCTTTCCACGAAGATAACAGCAGAACCATGTTGTACTTTTATACTCTGCCAATAACTGGGACCCGGAATGACGGCCAGGACAAAATACAACAAGAAAAAACTTAACTCACAACAGAAAATAATCTTAAAAGAGACTAGTGAAAAACGTTTTGATTTAGTCTTAATTCACAAAACCAATTTAAACTCATTTTTTTTCTGTTCTGTGTCAAACTTTGAGTAAAGTTCCATACAGATATCATGACCCACCCTAATTTATTCATTTCTGAATGCAATGAAAAATTAAGCTGCAAAGGAAACCACTCTGAAGATGGCAAACATTTCAAATTGATGTGCAAAATAGAAGCAGGAGCTTATATTACACATCCTCGTGGCCACAAGAGTCCAGTTGATGGTATAGAACACCTCACGATTATCTTTTACAAAGCATGGGCACTAGTCTTTAAACATATGCTTGAATTTTCTTTATAACCATTCACCTGTAAAAATGTTTTAGAACTTTCCCTTTATGTACAAGTAAGGGGGCCAGAAAAATATGCATCATGTTTCAAAAGTTTTAAATTCAGGCTTTTAAAATTATGAAATTCAAAACTATCTTAGAAAAGGTGAATAAAATTATTTTCTTGAATTCTCCTTTGCAAAGACAGAATTTTAGCCCACATTAGAACATATCTCTACTGCAAATATGCTTTTAAACACCCAGGCTTTCCTACTGGGCCAAAGTCACCTGACTGACACAGCTGTGAGGAATGAAACCAGGTTCAGTTTGGAGGGACTACAGCAAGACTAGGGCTCTGACAATTTTACTGAGAGCAATCAGACGTTTTATACCTTTACCAGAAAAAAAAATCTATAATGGCAATTTCCAGGATCAATGCAGTTGTAGTTGCCAGGAAACAATGACATTTGCAAGCTATACAGAGTACACAAGATTAATGTCTAAGGCCAATTGTCCTGTCAAACTTCCATGCATCCATCAGTCCTAGGGAAACATACAGAGAAACACAAAGCATCTTGAATGCTTCACTACCTGAGGAGTGTTGGTCTCTCAGGCACCACATGTCCCAGGAGCCATGGACTATCCTGAAACCCTATGATGCATGCCTCTCAAGCCAGTTGATCTGAGGTAAGGGCAAGTGAAAGGAGACACAGGCAAAAGGTGAGAAAGAGAAAACTGTGGTCTGGGTGTACTACATGAGAGACGAATGTAAGTTTAATAAAAGAATCAGAAACAATGGAGAATTAAAAAAATTAAATTGATAATTTATTCAGTCTTTGAGAATACAATAGAATGACTTAGAGTCAGATCTAAGAGAAGTACTTAATTTTAGTCCATTTGATTGCGGATGCAAAGAACTACCTGTTGACAGGAGCCTGATATAGCTGTCTCCTGAGAGGCTCTGTCAGAGCCTGACAAATACAGAGGCAGATACAGCCAACCACTGGACTGTGCATGGGGTCCCCAATGGAGGAGTTAGAGAAAGGACTAAAGGAGCTGAAGGGTTTTGAAACTCCATAGGAAGAACAACACTAACCTTAAACTATGTTAAAAAGATAAGTTATTTATTGGGCTAAGAAGTTGAAAAAATGAAAAATCTCATTGTGATAAAATTATAGGATTAGGTTCAAATTATTTGCCCATATTTTCTTCTAAAAATTGTTCAGGACAGTTTACTCAGAGTTGTCTTTTAGAGAAAAAAGTTTGTATATTTTTAAAAGATAAAACTCAAGTAATGTGTAACTGTAAATTATTTGTTGAACAAATAGAAATGGATTAAATGTGTCTATATAAGCCATTAGAGTAATATTACTACTAAACTATTTTTTATTTGATTTACTATATTTTTAAATTATAAGCATGTGAGCACAGTTACCCATGAAGGATATAATTGATACATTACCTGGAGTTGAATATATAGATGGGTAGGTTCTGAGGGACATGGGTACTGGGATTTGAACTCAGGTCATTCAAGGGAGCATGGAATGCTTTTAATGATTGTACCAGTTGAAAATTCTTTGTTTAGCTCTGTACCCCATTTTTCATAGGTTTATTTGGTTCTCTGGAGTCTAACTTCTTGAGTTCTTTGTACATATTGGATATTAGCCCTCTATCAGGTGTAGGATTGGTAAAGATCTTTTCCCAATCTGTTGGTTGTCTTTTTGTCCTATTGACAGTGTCCTTTGCCTTACAGAAGCTTTGCAGTTTTATGAGGTCCTATTTGTCAATTCTTGATTTTACAGCATAAGCCATTGGTTTTCTGTTCAGGAATTTTTCCCCTATGCTCAAGTATTCGAGGCTTGTCCCCAGTTTCTCAGAGTCACAAATAATATTACATACCTTGGTGGGACTCTAATCAAGCATGTTAAAGATCTATATGGCAAGACCTTCAAGTCTCTGAAGAAAGAAATCAAAGATCTCAGAAGGTGGAAATATCTCCCATGCTCAGGGATTGGCAGGATTAATATAGTAAAAATGGCTTGCTGAAAGCAATCTACAGATTCAATGCAATCTCCATCAAAATTGCAAATCAATTCATCATAGAGTTAGAAAGAAAAATTTACAAATTCATTTGGAATAACAAATACCCAGGATAATGAATACTATTCTCAATAATAAAAGAACTTCTGGGGGATTCACCATTCCTGACCTCAAGCTGTATTATAGAGCAATAGTGATAAAAATCTGCATGGTATTGATACAGAGACAGGAAGGAAGGTCAATGAAATAGAATTGAAGACACAAAAATGAACCCATACACATATGGTCACTTGATCTTTGACAAAGGAGCTAAAACCATCCAGTGGAAATAAGACAGCATTTTTAACAAATGGTGCTGGATCAACTGGCAGTCAGCCTCATAGAAGGAGGGGGAGGAAGGTTGTGATAGGGTGTTTCTGGAGGGAGGGAAAGCGTTTAACATTTGAAATGTAAATAAACTATCTGATAAAAAATATGACTGTACCATTTCTCTAGCACCAACATTATTTGTTCAACAAGGATCCAGTTTATTGTCACAAATGATCTGACAAAGAAAAAGTATAACCCAATTTAATCAAGGACATTTGTTGAGTTGTTGGGAATAAATAATATGAAGCCTTAGTTTTCTTTTAGTCAGTATAATTAAACAAGATTTTAGCTGGTTGTCTTTCTGTGCCCGTGTGTGTGTGTGTGTGTGTGTGTGTGTGTGTGTGTGTGTTATGTGGACGTGTTTCAAAGAAGGGAAAGGAAAAATGGAAAGGAGGGAGGGAAAGGGAATCTAAAAGGAGATAACAAACAAAAAGTTACATTAAAATACTCAAACTTTAGTCTTGATTGTCTTGTGGAATTAAATAAACTTGAAAAGGCTTTGAGTAGAAACTAGATGAGAAAAAATTCACACTAAATAAACAGATATTAAGTCACTATTATTTCCTCACCCATTTAAATGCAAGTTTTTCACTCAGGGAGTCTCAGTAAATGTACTGTCTGCTTTGCAATGTTGGACGTTTACTTTCTGCTCAGCGCACAGCATACAGGTCTAAAAAGAAAATCACAGAACATCCTCTGCATATGTATTCTCTAAGTCATCCTAAATTGTATTACACATAAAGCAGAAATAATCGGTGTAGATATGTGCATATTGTCTTTATAAAGCACAGTGGTGCCTGTAGTGTGGTTAAGATTGCAGTGCCCTTATAAGTACTTTTAAAAAATACAACAGATATTTGACAATCTGCTGAAAGCATCTTTGTGAGTCTACAAGACAATCACACTGTGAAAATATTCATGTAACAAAAGGTATATGGACAAGTGGGTAAGTAATTGGTTCCATGCCTAGTACTGCCCACTGTGAATTGTTTTGCTTAAAAAGGCAAACTCTCATACTCTGCTCTAGTGAATAACCTTTCTGGGAGTGTCTCGAAATGCAGCATGCTTTTTTATTTTTTAATTTCCATATTTTGAATGGTAAATGGTCATAAGGATAAGAAAGAATGAACAAGACAGGAAGAGTCACATCAATTAATACTAAAACTAAACCAACCTGCTTAGCATCTGGAAAGTCTCCTTTTATATTTCCTTTGTTTCCATTGCTCTTCCTTTTTAACTTCTTTTTTATCTTCAGAAGCTTAATAGCAATTGTGTAGTAAAAGTATATAGTAAATACAGATTATCTGAGGAAATTTGCACAAATGCTGAATATATTTTCCAGGCAGTTGGAAGAAGATTTTCTGGAGGAGAGGCAACTTGAAAAATCTATAGGGATTATGTCTCACTAGATACATCTAAGGCCCTGTTAGCCATATAGTTTCAGAGTTGAGAAAAAATACCACTTCTCTAGAAGGCAAGGTGGTTTTGATTTTTAAATATTTTATAATACTTAAAAATACTTGGATTTCATTTATTATTTTCCAAAAATTGATCTCTTAATTGTGTCACATTATTTTCACAAATTCCATACATCTATTTAAACTTTAAGGCTAAAAAATACTAGAAATAAAATTTATTCTATAAGACAGCTATTAGAGGTTACACATTTTTTTCTTGTTAGTATGCTTGGGCTGTAATATAATATGATTTCTTAAATTTCCTTGTATGTTTTGAAATTTATGAGTATGGAGTTATAGAAAATTTGAAGAGAATTTCAACTACGTCATGATAAGAGTTAGTACTCCTGTTTAGAGGTCAGAATATAAAATCAAGGAACATAATAATTTGATCATAATTGTATAAGTAGTTAGACAAAAGACACATTCGAAGACATATCACTCTGACACCAATTCCACTCTGCTTTGATAAAGAAATTTTCTTGCCTGTTTAATACACATTTAATGCACATCATTCTGCAGATTTATATGGTGCAAACAGTACATTGAAATACCTAAACAGCAAGTGATGGAGAAAAGTATGCATATGCTTTATTATCTAAAAGATCAATAAATTGTATAGGAATTTCTTTCTTATGAGAAAATGAAATAAAACCAACACTCTTTTTCGTATTGTGGTACACATAGCATTGGAATCCTAGAATTATTTTTTTTCCTTTTAACCACCAACCCTAAAATATTGCTTTTTAGAAATGTTTTCATCTTGACACTAAAGAGATGGTCAAGCTGGTATGAGCATTTGCTCTGTCAGCTTGAAGGCTGGAGTTCAGATACCAGTATTCATATAACAAGCCAATCATTCTCTCAAATACTCTTAACCAGTACCTTGATGGAAACACAGACAGGAAGGTATCAGTGGAGAGATGAGTTGTAGTTCATATTAGAGCTTTGGGCTCAGAGAGAGACTGCATTGCAGAATAAAGGTGAAGAGTAGAAAGGAATGCTCTAGTATGCCTTCTGAATTTCCTGTACCTACAAACACACAAACATATACACACTGGAATACACAGACAAGTAAATAAAATTAATCATGATAAGAGATGATCTCAAGTCAATCAGTCATTGACTAATGACAATATTGCCCTATTCATTATATTCAATCAAGAAATGTTTATTATTTATTACATACAATATTTTCTTATGCCTCTTCATGGAGATGTAAACCATACTGGTAGAAGGGATCTCAGTTAAATAATTTATCAAAGCTGTACATTGAGAACGGTATGAAAAGGGGAATATGAAGCTTTTGAGTAGGAATACACAATTGCAAACTGGAAGGAAATCTCGAGTCAGATTCAGATCTTGAGAGGTTCTGATGCCAGAGCTTCATCTCTGCTTTCAGTGACAACAGACAGAAAACCCATGAAGGGGTTCAGATAAACTGGGGTAAGAGGAGGTGTAATATACAAGAAAATGGACACTGTGAAAGCCTTGTATTTAATGTTGAAAATTTAACAATAGAGACTTGTGTTTGTCATTTCTTGGCCAACACCTTGTCGACCTGACTAAGACCCTGTTTCCCCCACAGGTTGAGGGAGGCCCAGACTGGCTGGCCCATGGCAGACACTGACCTTGATTTATGTAGCTTTTGAGCATTACAGAAAGTATTACTTTATAATTTCAATGCAAGTTTTTCCTAATATTTTAACTACATCTTTACATATTCATTGTATATCACTTCCTTAAGCACAAAGCATGGAAGAAATACATAAAATAATAGCAAAATTAGACAGCAACTCAAATAGAAGCACTGTCAATAGTCATTATTATCTCATGATGAGAATGACTAAACAGATAAATATGTGACAACTATTATTTAAGTAGACTGCAGTAAATATGCTGCAAACAGTGGACTGGTAGTGAGTGAAGGCTCCTGAACTTCATAATTACCATAATTTCAAAAGGATTTACTTCATAATAGCTGGGCAATTTTTTTCAAATTACAAGTAGTGTCACACATTATATAACATCCCTGTATCCAGGAGACAAACGTGGTTTTACCCCCTTTCTTAGGCATGCAATTTAGTTAGAGGGATAAATAAAAACACCTGCCTGAAACATTTTACTATTTGCATTTCAGCCACTTTCACGGTTTGAAGCTTTGTTTAGCAAAAGGAAGCAAAGAGACAGGTGTTTTGAGAGGAAAAATCGCAAGTACAAAGAAGCTAAACAGAAAGAAAATGTAAATATCTTAATGAAAAGCCCAACTGAAATACATAAATAAAAAATAGACAAGGGATTGATTTTAGAGCAATTTGCACAGATATTTAACCTTAAAATGTGATTTATATAGTACTCATTTATCTGAAGTTTTCATAAAAATTAAAATATTTACCAAATATTTTGAATGCATAAATTGTGATGGTGTCAGTTATATAAAGAGGTACCCTCTTTTAACTATAGAGATAATTGCAAACAGTAATTACAAAATCTTGTTTCAGAAAAGTTATGTCTGTAATTTCAGTAATTTGTCAGGAAACCAAGAGAAATGAAGACATGTTCAAGTCCAGCTGAGTCTGTCCATGCGTGCTATGTAAGACCAAAAGTGGTGGACATGGTGATAATTTGAAAGTCTGTTGCTGAGAAGAGAAAAGCTCTCAACCCTGTAAAATGCAAAGACAATTTGATATTTGCAGCAAGTGAATGAATGACCAGCAAATCTGGATTGAAAATTAATAGGTACATGTATGCAGTTGACTACATAATTATTGTGGGAAGAATTTATCACTGCATCGTTGATTACTATTTACTCTGCCTCAGCAATCTTAATACAACTCTTGTACATTTGATGACTCCAAAAGGGCTAGCGGATGCTGGAGTATCAATGGCCCCCAAAGCTCATGTATTTGAACATGTGGCCTTGAGTTTGTGACACTTTGGAAAATGTATGGGGCTTTTAGGAGTTGGAGGAAGGCAATCCCTCAAAATTGGTCGAGGTTTTCTGCCCTACCTTTACTTCCTATTCTTTCTCACCTTCTTATCTTGTATGCAGATAATCTCCTTGCTTCCTTATTGCCAAGCAACTTCCTATGCATGAAGCTCTGTATTTCCTCCACCACAGTAGACTATATCCCTCTGAAACTGAAAGCAATAATGAACCCTTTATTCCCTACATTTCTTTTTTCAGGACATTTAATTCCACCAATATTAAAGTAGCCAATACAGGAACCATCAAAAAAGAAGTTCAGGCAAATGAGGAACCCCATTTGATTATGGTCAATGGCTTAAAAGAGTAATTTTATGTTGACAACCATTATATGTTCCTTGTAATAAAGAGTTTTCATTTACATAGGTAGGCATGAAATTACTTGTTCATAATCTCAGGACACCAAAACTCAGGAGACCTAGGTAGACAAAGTAAAACTAAAAATAATAGCATGATTAAATTTATACACACAAACACACAGAGAGAGGGAGAGTGAGAGAGAGACAGACAGAGACAGAGACAGAGAGACAGACAGACAAACAGAAAACTAAAAAGAGAGAGAGAAAAAAACAAATGTCTTTGTTTTACTTCAAATATATAAAAAATCTGATAAAGTTTAAAATAAATATAGACAAAATATTAAATGATTAAATATAGAAGAAGGGTCAGTGGCTAAGAATTCTTGCTGTGAAAACATGAGAATATATTTGGGAATTATTTTTGTTCAAAAAAATCAAAGAACTTGTAATAAAAAAAACATCAAAATATGTATTCATACATTCATTTTAAAAGCTAAGGTTATGCCATTTATTTCTCTCTTGGTTTTTCTGAGTAACATAAATATATACTATAAGAGCACATTAGATCACTCATCTATTAGTATCGACTCTCTGTGAAAAGTATCATTATTCTTTAAATGAACACAATTCTTTTATACCTGAAAGAATTTTAAATTACTTATGAAACATTAAGTAATAAGTCCTAATTCAGCAATCATTCAGCACAGTGTCTTTGCAGTGTTCATATTTTCCTGATTAACTACGTAGCTAAGGGCTTATAAATTGCATATTTTGTATTGTCTTAAACATTTTAAATCTAGAGTATTTTCCCATGTTAATAAATGTTCTAACCCTGATCATTAGAAATGTAGAGTAATTTCATTATAGATCATTAGAATTTATAAATTTGGCTGAATTCGTATCACTCTTTAATTCAGTTTTGGGAAAGATAGGTTACAGGTTTTGTTTCAGGCTTCATTTTGATAAGAATCCTCATGACCGAGGGTGTCTTAATTGTGGTTATTTTAGCAATGATTATTTGTTTAAACGGAAAGTGTTAATCTTATGATATAGTAACATGTTTTTATCACTGACATTTGTAATAATCTATAAAGACACACGGTGGATATCTTGTTTTAGATCAGCTCTTCTTTTATGTATTATAGTTTAGGATCACCGATGCTTGCTGCTGTACCTTACATTTGGATCTGCAAAACAGTGACATTACCAATCACGTAAAAGAAAGTATACCAGATGCGATGATGCTTTGACACCTTTGATGTCATGACCCGGAGTCTTCTAGAAGGCTTTTAAGCAGCTTCTCCTGTAGTAATTTTTCTGAAGTGAGTCCTGAAGCAAATCTTAAATTTGGGACAGTTCAGACTTTTAATTAATGATTCATTTAGATGTGTTTCATTTATTATTATATACAAGATGTAAAAATTTTAATAAACATGTAAATTATTTATTAAAATATTTTTGAAAATCTAGATAGGCATTTTCATGTAAATATATTGCTATATTATGCACATATTGAGCCACTGAGCTAGATTTATGATGTAGAAACTTTGTATATGTTCTGTATTACCATTGCCCCATCTTCAATTTCATTATCTTTTCTATTTCTTTAAATGTATTACAAAATCTCATTTTACACAAATCTTTTATAATTAGATATTTTCTTTATTTATACTTCAAATGTTATCCCCTTTCTTGGTTTCCCCTCTAAAATCTCCCTATCTGATTCCCTGTCCTCCTGCTCACCAACCCGCCCGCTCCAGCTTCCCTGTCCTGGCACTCCCCCTTATTCTTTCATTTCTCCTGTTCCCTAATATCAGTAATAGTTTTGCAAATTCAAACTATTTTTAATTCCCCCAAATTTCTCCATGCCTAATAATTATGTGTAAATTTAAATTTCCCAATACCATAACTGTGAAGTTATCTCTAGTAAAGTTCACACTTACCTTTATTATACCATCAACACAGTGATGGCAGTACTTCACAAAACTCACATGGTGAGCATGTAAATTTTATCATTGAGAATTTTTGATGGAAGCATCTGGAAGATACTTGCAAATATTTGGAATTCTGAAAGACATAGGAATGTATGCATAGTTTCTAATAGAATCCTAGATTTATATAACCTGAGAGCTTATGCTAAATTCGTAAGTTTTGGTGTGTTCCTTTAAGACAGGAATAAAAGCAGAAAACATTCATAATAAAATTGGACTTCAAGCATGTGATATTAGTTCAATCCCTGATTAACTAGGAGTCTAAAAACTTAGTTCAGGCATGGGAACTAATTTAATCAATCATTTTTATACAGTGTTAGCTCTATAAAAATGTGGATCTTGTAGTTCAAAGGTATGTCCTTGCTTAACAATATTTGGCACACAACAGTGTTGTAGGAAGCCAATGCCCTTATCAAGACAATGGATGCTTCACATCTGAAAACCTTGAAATTCATCCTCAATGTTTTACTTGTTTTGACTGTTTTTGACTTCTAAACTATGAATCTTTACAGCTTAATCATAACCACTTTAGCAAGTTTTATGAAACATTCAATTTAAATCATTAATATAAAGCAGTATATTGGAGTTAAAGCTTATTTGGAGCCAGGGGTCAGACAATTTGTGGCCAATATCTAAAGTGTCAATAATCTCATATAGCACCATGTCACTAATTTTGAATTTGATAGAAAGCATTGCACATTGTACATAAAAGCAACTTGAAGAAACTTGTAAAATTTTGTCCCTTAGCCCCATAATATAAGTATGATAAATAAAATGTTGTTTAATTATTGACAAAAATCTGTAGGGTATCATTGGTTTATCTCTGATATTTTAAAATACTAGTGCTACTTAACAAATACATCATTCCACTAAAAACTATCATTAATATCAACAACAAATTCTAAGTTAAAATTTCAGGATGGTGATCATATTTATGTATTATGATATTTTAGTTATATATTAAAGTACTTAATGTGTCAAAGCTTCGAGTATTTATAAACCATTTTCTATAGTTTGATCATTAGTCATTTAATTAATAAATTAGTACATAGTTATTGTGTCTCACAGAAAATTGTTTTAAATTACTAATAATTATTATGCCACATTATTTCACACTTTTGGTTTGTTTGTACACACTATTGGTTTGCAATAGTTTTATTGAACTGGTGTTGCAAGCACAATTCTAGAATTTGGATTTTTCTTCCCACAAACATAAATAGCACATTGGCTGGGAATAAAGTTTCTCAGTTACACCTAACAACTTTTAGAACTCTGACATTTCATCCTGTGTAAACATTTCACAAATCCTTGACCTGATCCTATGGATCACTTTGTAGCAATTGTTCTTAGTGACAATTCTTTCTGTAGTCTTCTGTGCTCTTGTAACTTTGATTGCATGTCAAGAATTCAATCTGGAGCAAAATTTTTTTTAACATGATGTTACTGAGTCTAAGACAATAAAATCCATCAGTAATAACCTCCATAATGACTGACAGAATTGATTGTCTATCAACACCATCATGATCTCTCATCAGAAAGAAACTAGAGTCAGGGCAATGTCTGTCATTGCAAGACTTTCAAGGGTGTTTTCTTCATTTTTTTCTGAGTTTCATTCTATTTATATCAAATATTTCTGAGTTACTGATACTGAATTTTCCTGAATGAATATGTATATGTAAATATATACATATATAAATATATATACATATATACATAAATGTATATATATATATATATATATATATATATAATCTTTTACTTCATGTTCAATTAAAAAAGAAAAATGTATTTTTCCTGCCTAAAATAACTGGAACCATGTCTACATGTAGTATAATTTTATTATCTTCTAGATATATCTACAGTCTGTCTTTTTATTTCAAACATGCAAAAAACAGATTTTTTAGTCTCTAATCTAATTTTCAAGAGAAATTTGTGGACCATTTTGATATTGAATATAATTTTATACTAATATAAAAAATAAATATGGAATACAATTTTATGTATTATATTACGTTTTTCCAATTGATTTTGTCCACACCTTACTTGCCTACATAAATGATAAGTGTACATTTAAATTACATTCTACTTATTCAATTTAAAGTACATATGGAAACAATAATGCATTGGGTATGTCATTATTGGGGGCTGGAGAGATGGCTCAGCAGGTAAGAGCACTGACTGCTCCTCCAGAATTCCTGAGTTCAATTCTCAGTAATCACATGGTGGCTTACAACCATATGTAATAGAATCTAATGCCCTCTTCTGAGTATGTCATTATTATTACATTTCACATAGTGGTCTATAGGTTCTCATTCTACTGCAAGCTATTCTCCAGAAATAATACCTGACTAAACCTTGTTCTGTTTTGTTGTTGTTATTGTTGTTGTTTGGTTTTTTGAGACAGGGTTTCTCTGTATAGCCCTGGCTGTCCTGGAACTCACTCTGTAGACCAGGCTGGTCACAAACTCAGAAATCCACCTGCCTCTGCCTCCCAAGTGCTAGGATTAAACGTGCGTGCCACCACTGCCCTGCTTCACCTAGTTTTTATATGAGAATGATCTTTAAGTTAGTAAGTAATACCAAAATATTTGCCTGAAAATGTTTTGTTCCTTTTAAAGTAGAATTTGACAATAATTATTTCACTCAACAGTCAGCATGTTATTTATGGTAAAGGAATTCTAGGCATTTATATTTTGATGTGAGTCAGAATATGAATATTTATCGTGACTAAATGCAGTAACTCTTGACTAGAAATGCTATATAAGCCTGGCAGTGGTGGCACATGCCTTTAATCCCAGCACTTGGGAGGTAGAGGCAGGCAGGTTTCTTAGTTCAAGGCCAGTCTGGTATACAGAGTGAGTTCCAAGACAGCCAGGGCTATACAGAGAAACTTTGTCTTGAAAAACAAACAAACAAAAAAACCCAAACCAAACAAGCAAAAATAATATGATAAATCTCAGATATATTACCTATATCATTATGAATATATTTGAAGTTCATGATGATATGAGTATTTTCTAGCATATTGAAAACATTTCAATGAAAGATCCATTATGATTTAATTCATTAAGAAATTCCACTCTGTATAGAGACATATTAAAAGCCCTTTACTTTAAAATGATACCTCCTTAGTACCATTTACTACTCTTGTAGTTCCTGGGTTTGAAAAAATCCAGCACTCAGGGTTATTCATCACACTCAGGGATATCCTTGTTAATAGACAGACTGCTCAACTCTGTCAAGTTGAGATGTTAATTTATGTATTCTGTTCCATGTATCTCTTACTGAAGGAACAGGATGAGTGCCAGTGTAAGGCTTCACATTGCTTAAGGCTATACAAAAATATCTCCTCCTTATAGCAGGTAATCATTCAAATAATAAACAGCCACAAAACACTTCACTCCTCTAGCACATTGACACCCCAAGCAACCAGCTGTTCTAAGTGTACAGTGTTACCAGGCCTTTTGTACATGTGAAGCTACAGCAGGTTGATGAAATAGTAATAAAGATACATAGTATACTCATAGTCTGACTCAAGCCTTGAATAATTGCCAAGTGCAGGCCAAGGTTCTCATTACATGAATTTTGACTACATAGCTATTAAAGTGTCTTTATAAGGAAAATTGTCTATAGTATTCCAGAGTTTTGTGTGAAGTATAATCTGCATTTTGAATGTTGATAAGTTGTGTACTGGTAAAAACTTCTTTTTTAATAATACTGATATCTTTGATATAGTAGTATAATCTTTTCATATAAATAGTGATCCTTTTAATAATAGTATGCTCAATAAAATAATTATTTAATTATTTGCATATTCCCTGTATGAAGCAATAATTATTTAATAACAATGGTCATTCATTATTTCTATGATTTACAAATAGTACTTTAATTCACAAAATATAATTCAGATAACTAAAGTAGTATAGAAAAATATTAGTAGATATTTAGTAATAAAAAATTAATTGTAAATGAACTCATGAAATAAAACATGTTTTTATATTCATATTATTTATTTAGAGTGGTAATTGATATACTGTAATTTATATGGAAAGTCTTTCATCAAGTTTTAAGTACTTTCTTTTTTTTCTTACATGATTTCAATTTCTTTGAATTTGTTAACATTTAAAAACATATTTTAAGTAAATAGAATTAAATCATATTCTTATTTCCATTTTGTACCTACCCCAACTCCTCCCAGAGACCCCCCTCAATACCTACAATATCTTTTCTGTCATATTCCTTAAAAATTATAAATTATTATAACAATAAAAATGAGTATTATAAAAGTTGTTAGATATAAAACAACAATCAATTTAACAGTCTTATGTAGATGTCTGTTTACAGCAATACTGAAAATACATGTTTTTCTCAATATAAATTTTAAATAACTCCAAATATATTATCTGTATATTTCAAGATAATACATCACTACTAGTATTTTCTTTTTTCTTTTTTTTTCTTTTCAAGACAAGGTTTCTCTCTATAGCCCTGGCTGTCCTGGTACTCACTCTGTAGACCAGGCTGGCGATGAACTCAGAAATCCACCTGCCTCTGCCTGCCAAGTGCTGTGATTAAAGGAATGCACCACCACGGCCCGGCAAAACTTTATTTATTTTTATGTATTATGAGTACACTGTAGCTGTCACACACCAGAAGAAGGCATCGGATCCCATTACAGTTGGTTGTGAGCCACCATATGGTTGCTGGGAATTGAACTCAGGACCTCTGGAAGAGCAATTAGTGCTCTTAACCTCTGAGCCATCTTTCCAGCCCTTAGTATTTTCTTTATATATTTATGTTCATATTTAAATAAGAACATAAATACATAAAGTCTCTTTGTTTGTTTGTTTGTTTGTTTTGTATTTAGTAGAGTTTAAAACCTTGGCTTTTACTGTGGTACAAACCCAAAATAAGAACAATTTTTAGACATTGGATTTCATTGTAATAAGGCTGTACTTCAATTACCCTCACATCATCAAAGGATTTTTAACTCCATTGTAGCTAAACTGAGAGTTGATAGTTCTACTGCACCGAGAAATGAATTGTAGGCATGATTTTTGGATACAGACTTACTTCTTTGGTCAAAACTATTTGACTTGAGTGAGTGACTTTATTCTCAGGCCACAGAGAACAGATTATATTCATTTAAGAAATGGTGTGTGTATTAAGATGGTCTATCCATAAAGTCATTCACCAACTGTTTCAATGAACAATGATTCTGCTTGGAGGGTGGCACAGACATTAGGTGCAGGTAAGAATCTGGTTCATTAGCTGTGATAATTTGGAAAAGCATTCATCTCAGAGAAAGAGTAACTTATAAAGTCCTCTTCTTCAAATTTAATAAAAGAGCTACAAATGTCAAGCAATGCATTCAGTCTCACTCTTTGTTGTTCTCTTCCCTACAAGCCACCTCCCAAGTTAATTGTCTATGACTCCCTTGGGTATATAAATACTTTTGAAATATATAAGCTGTTCTGAAAACCATAGTATAGTGTAAAAACATGAACTAAACAATACTACTAATAGAGAGGCTGAGATAGGACAAGCAAGATTTCAAGACCCTTATGTTGTACACAGTAAGACACTGTCACAAACAAGCTGAAAGTGTATATAGATTGTATAATATTGGACCTATTTCTCCATTTACCAAACTAGAGAGACCATTGGATAACAATCAACAAATTTCTAATTCCTCAGTTTTTGGATTTCAATCAATTAGGATATGTTGGTAATATTAATTTTCATATTAAGATATTAAGAAAAGGTAATTGTCACTTCCTGTTGTTTTTGTTGTGAGAGGTGGAATTAGATTTATATGGATTTGTTGAAAGATTATTTTCTTGCTTCTTCTAGGGTGTAGTTTTGCTCCTTATGTTGATGTTTTCCATCTATTATCCTTTGTAGAGCTGGATTTGTGGAAAGATATTGTGTAAATTTTGTTTTGCCATGCAATATCTTGTTTTCTCCATCTATGGTAATTGAGAGTTTTGCTGGGTATTGTAGCCTTGGCTGGCATTTGTGTTCTTGTAGGTCCTGTATGACATCTACCCAGGATCTTCTAGCTTTCATAGTCTCTGGTAAGAAATCTGGCATAATTCTGGTAGGCCTGCCTTTATATGTTACTTGCCTTTTTTCCTTACTGCTTTTCAAATTCTTTCTTTGTTTAGTGCATTTGGTGTTTTGATTATTATATGATGGGAGGATTTTCTTTTCTGGTCCAGTCTTTTTAGAGTTCTATAGCCTTTTTGTATGTTCATGGGCATCTCTTTCTTTAGGTTAGGGAAGTTTTCTTCTATAATTTTGTTGAAGATATTTACTGGCCCATTACATTGGAAGTCTTAATTCTCTTCTACACCTATTATCCTTAGGTTTTGTCTTCTCATTGCATCCTGGATTTCCTGGATGTTTTTTGGGTTAGGAGCTTTTTGCTTTTTGCATTTTCTTTGACAGTTGTGTCAATGTTTTCTATGGTATCTTCTGCCCCAGAGATTCTCTCTTCTATCTCTTGTATTCTGTTGGTGATGCTTATATCTATGACTCCTGATTTCTTTCCTAGATTTTGTATCTCCAGGGTTGTCTCTATTTTTGATTTCTTTATTGTTTCTATCTCCATTTTTAGATTCTGGATGGTTTTGCTCATTTCTTTCACCTGTTTGATTGTGTTTTCCTGTATTTCTTTAAGGGTGCTATTTATGTCTTTCTTAAAGTCCTGTATCATCATCATTATAAGTGATTTTTTATCTGAATCTTGCTTTTCCTATGTGATAGTGTGTTCAGGACTTGCTATGGTGGAAGTATTGGGTTCTGTTGTTGCCAAGTAACCTTGGTTTGTGTTGTTTATTTTCTTAAGCTTCCCCAATGCCATCTGGTTATCTCTAGTGCTACCTGCCCTTGCTAAATCTGACTGGAGCCTATCTTTCCTGTGATCTTGGTTGTGTCAGAACTCCTCAGAGTCAAGCTGTCTCTGTGATCCTGTGTTTCTGTGATCCTGTGACCAAGGGCTTGTTAGGGTACCTGGGAGTACAGCAGCTTCCTCTGAGTGTTGTGCGACTGGCTGCTGAGTCTGGACCCAAGGTCTGCTCAGCCCAAAGAGACCAGAAGGAATCCAAGCCACTCTTCTGGCAGAGTTCCTGTGTGCTTGGTCCCACTGGTCCCAGTTACTCCCAGTGTTGGGGCAGATGTTGGGTCCTCCCCACCTCTTATCCTGAGAGTGTCAGAGTGCCTATGAGTGGAGCTTCCTCTGGATGTTGTGGGACTGGCTGCAGACCTTTCACCCAAGGTCCACTCTTAAGTACTTTCTAATCATGGTCATGTTTTCGTTATACAAAACTAAGTTCCATACAACATGCCCTTCTTAGTAAGTGTGGAAAATTACTTATTATTTATTATAGTATTGTAGTATTTAGAATTAGAGTTTGATGTATAAAACAACTGCATTGAGAATTTTGACAGCCTTGGTACTGATAAAATAAGTGAGCATGCATACATATATATCCATATGTTCATTTGTGTATATGTGTGTGGGGGGGATAATCATTATAGAGAACACATTACTCTTTCACTGTTTTCATAATTATTTTACCCTGCTTTTGAAACATGATCTTTTGTTAGGTAGAACTTAGTTGATTCACATTAAGTGTTGCTCTTTCTCTAGTGCTAGGATAATAGGTACATGACTCCCCACTTGGCTCTTACGTGGAGGTTGTTGATCTAAATTCAGTATTCTTAGTACTTTCTTTACTGAGACACCTTGCAAGCTACTTTTTATGATGATCATTAAACTGCTGATAAGCTGAATTTAAACCTGTTTCACATTTAGGCAATATATTCTTCACCACCTATGTAACCCCAGGCTCTGGTACTTGAAAAACTGGACGGTTCAATATGATGAACCAAAATAATTCCCTATTGTTGCTGTATAGACTATTAAACATACCTAAATCAATATATAAAAGATGAAAAACACTCAAAATTGGCTTCTGTCAATCACAGACAGAAAAATTGTAAGAGTTTTTGTTATTGTTGTTTTGTTTGTTTGTTTGTTTTTTGTTTTGTGGGTTGTTTTTTTTATAGAAATCACAGAAACAAAATAATTTTTCTAGAGGTAACCAAGACAGTTTTAATTTCAATTTTTTGTTCTTTTGGTTGTTATTTTCTTTTTATATTTTTAGAGAGAAGCAAACATGAAGTTGTGATGTTAGGGAAGTGTAAGAGACCTGGGGGTAGTAGAAGAGTGGTGAATATAATAGACATGGTAAAGAAAACAAGTTAAAACCTATGATGCCTCAACCTACACAAAGAAATACAGGAAATTAAAGAAGGGTGATAGAGAAAAATAATTTTACCTGGGAAAGTGGACACCAACTGGGTATCTAATACCAAATTTTTATCATTGAAAACATATATACGTGAAACATTATACAGACTGAGTTGTTTGTATTTATGTATAAGAACATCTATTTATATTTATATATATGTACATACATATATATATATATGTATTACATATATTAATATATATATGTATGTGTGTATATAGTATTATAAATACATATGCATATCAATATATTTTCATATATATGTGTGTGTGTGTATAACAACACTTAATGAAACATGAGGTTATAAATTTGAAAGAAATTAAGGAGGGATATTTGGAAGAGTTTGGAGGGAGAAAAGAGAAGAAAATAATGCAATTATAGTCTACATAAAAGCATAAGTTATTTTGTGAAATGTCTGAAATTACTAAATGTAAGTAATCCATTATTTTAAAATGATAGTTATATTCATATTACAATTTTGATTGTGTGTAGAAAACCAGATGGTTTAAAATAATAGTATTCTTTATAAGTATATCATAGTACAAACTTCTAAAAATATATTGAAATATTTATATCTTGTATAAATCTTTGTGGGCTGTAATTTCAGGTTTCTATAATTCATTTATATAAAAATCTCAAAGATAGTTTATTTCTCCAAAATTTGCTCTGCTATCATTAAAGCCATTTGCTAGTTCTTTTCCATATATTTTAATGAGAAAAACAAAAACAAAACACAATTTTCTTCTTTAACTGTGAACTACTATTCCATTAGCTTATTTTTATCAGAAAATGGGTGAAAGTTACTGTCTTTGAATCTCACAGAATAGAATTTTATCATATAAATAATTCACAAATGGAAAAAATCTCATTGGCTTTATAATTTTTCAGCTCTAAAATGACATTTAGTATATTTCACATGTCAGTGCTAAAACTAGTCTTATGGCATCTTGTAATTTCTGAATGATCACAAAAAGTGGGGTAATCATAGTAGTGCTACCTTTGTTAAAATAGACACTTGGGAAGAAAATTCTAGAGAAGAGTAAAAGTTTAAGAGTGATTAAACCTTTATTTCTGTATTCTAGAATATTTTTATCTAATTAACCCTTATTCTTGTATTCTTAAAAGAATAGAATTAGTGTCTGGAAAATAGCAAACTGTGGAGAGCCATAGTTTGTTTGCTCCCAAAAGGAGCGAGCGGCCTCGTAAACAAAGTCTTTATTTGGCTAAGCTTGTTGCCATTGGTTGCTTTCGCATCTGGTGATCTATCCGCTTTTGCTAAGTGGACCATTGGGATTGACTAAGCTTGGGAGTACTCAACAGCCGAGGGTGGGCCAGGAAACGAAGCTTTAGTAATGGCTCCAGAGAGGCATAAGATTAGAGCAGGAGGCAGAAGGCAGAAGTAGGAGAAGCAGGCAGGAGGAGCAGGAGGGAGAAGCATTGTTAAAAGGTTCCTGAAATAAACTGCAAAAAGGAAGAGCTTGTGTTGTCGCGTCTTTCTTGCCAGACGAGGAGGACGTAACAGCAAACTATTCATACTATACTTTAGTTAGAATTAGTGTCTTTAAATGTAAAACTTTGTGCAATAGCTGGATTAAATTAAATGTGGAATGTCTGAAAGTATAATATAGTTTATACCTCTAGCTTTGCATGGCTTTGAAAAGAGAAAATTCATGTATACATACATAAAAGTAAACTTGAATACTGCCTAGATGCCTGGAATACACTGTAAAATCTGAATTTCATTAGTTGCTTGAGATTACCAAGCGTGTAGATTGGGGAGTCTCAAGCTTTCTTTCTGCCATATGCCTCTAGATAAGGGAAAGGCAAAGAAAGAAAACCTGGGAGAGGCAAAATGCAAAAGTGATAAAACCTGGCTTAGACTTAGCAGTATATAAAGAGACCTTTGGGATGCCGGCACTAAAATTCTTTCAAGTAAACATTAACCTGTAAGTAACACATAACACATAGTTAGCTTTAAACACAAATAACTTCTGTTGAGGCAACAACTACATAATATTCTGTGTCTTCGGATTCCTATCACCAATTCTTAGGCCACTATTATCCCATATCAACTATATTGTTTAGCTGCAGCAGTATGGTTAATCATCACCATCCCTGTCTGATAGATTTCAATGTTAAAATTACAAGAAAATTGGTCAGATTCAAATAAATAGAGTGGTGCATCTGAGTCATTTTTTGTTGTTGTTGTTGTTGCAAAATAAAAAAAGTGTTTATTTGCTTCTTTTGTGGATTCATTAAAAGCAGAGGTATTTTCCCAAAGACAGCCTTAGACCCTCCAGATTTCCTATTTTCTGACCCAGGAAATAATTGGTACATTCAGGGATTAAGTTTCCTGGTCTGTTGCCTTAATTTGTGAGCTAAATATGCTTTATGCATTATGAGTTAATGTGTGGTGTGGGGTACCCACTAGTGACTTGTATGTAGTCTAATAGAATATCAGTTTTACTTAAAAATACTTCCAGGATTATGAAAAGAGACCAAACCAAAGTTGATGGATTTTGCCTAGCTGGTGTGGACATCTGATATGTTTACTCAGCTGTTCTGTTCCTGCTTACATGCCAGGATAATAAAACACCACTGGGGAAGTGGGTAGACCTCTATCTCAAAGATGTTTCAGTGTTTCACAGCATGGTCTGTTCTTGTGTTAGAACAGGGTTCAGCTCCCAGGACTCACATAGAAGCCAGTTTCAGAAAGCCGGTTTATTTCTAAGACTCTGTCATAAACTTTTAGTGGGTACCAATAGTCACCTGCCATACTCGCACCAAGTTGTCTGTATAGCCAGCAAACAGAGTCTGGCTATCAGCAGACTCATGCCAAAGAGATACACTGGGGTGGCTCTGCCTTGCTGCTGGTACTGATAACTTCTTGCTTCAATTCATCTGCAATGATCTTGCCCTCCAAGTCCCCAGATCTTGATACTGGGGCCAGTGGCAGCACAGAGCCAGTATCGATTGGGGCTGAAGCACAAGGCATTGATGATGTCCCCACCATCTAAAGTGTAAAGGTGCTTGCCTTCATTGAGATCCCACAGCATAGCCTGGCCATCCTTGCCTCCAGAAGCACAGAGGGATCCATCTGGAGAGACAGTCACTGTGTTCAGGTAACCAGTGTGGCCAATGTGATTGGCCTTTAGCTTGCAGTTAGCCAGATTCCACACCTTGACCAGCTTGTCCCATCCGCAGGAGACGATGATAGGGTTGCTGCTGTTCAGGGAGAAGCGGACACAAGACACCCATTCTGAATGACTCTCATCCTGGACAGTGTACTTGCAGACACCCAGAGTATTCCACAACTTTATGGTATTGTCTCGGGACTCAGAGACAATCTGCCGGTTGTCAGAGAAGAAGGCCACGCTCAACACATCCTTGGTATGGCCGACAAATCGTCTTGTGGTAGTGCCCGTTGTGAGATCCCAGAGGCGCAGTGTTCCATCCCAGGAGCCTGAGAGGGCAAACTGACCATCAGAGGAGATAACAACATCACTATCAAAGTGGGAGTGTCCTCGCAGAGCACGTTGTGGTATGCCATAGTTGGTCTCATCCCTAGTCAGCTTCCACATGATGATGGTCTTGTCTCGAGATGCCAACAGGATCATATCCGGGAACTGCAGTGTGGTGGCGATCTGTGTTACCCGTCCATTATGGCCCTTAAGGGTTCAGTCATGGCTGCAGCTGATGTGAGTGTCGCCGCAGCGACAAGGATGGCACCAGATAGCTCAGAGAGCCAAGCACCGTCCTGAGTCATTTTTTAATCTAAGCCTTCTATGATTAAAAGTATATTTAAATATATTGTAGACATTGAAAATGTTCAAGAGGAAAATGCATGTTAAGTAAAACTATTGATTAAATAAATGACACACATTTTATGAAGCTAAATTTATTCCTGTATATACATTTTACACACAAAACTATAATTAATAAATAGAATAATAAATATTCCAAGGAAAAATAAATATTCTTTTATGATTACAGTGCCTGTTTCTGCATTTCTATGTGATTTCTTTTAAATGCAAATCTCAACTTTTTTCCATCCTCATATGGTATAATAAAAATTATATAATTATTTGAAAATTATATAATTATATATAATTACATAATTCTTTTGAAAATAAATGTTAGCAACATATTAATTTTCATATAATATCATGACTCAGTTTAAATACACTGTTTCTGATAAATGACCATTCATTAAAATAGACAAATTTTGACATGTATCACCATTTGGTAATCAAAATCATCACTTACAATACCAACTTTCATATAATTAATTATGTTTAAGGGAAAAATCATAATTATAAGAAGCAATTTAAAGGTAGAATACTGGTCCAAATTAGCACCCAGTTGAGGGGGAGGCTCCAAGGTCTGACACTATTACTGTTGCTATGGTGTGCTTACAAACAAGGTTCTATCATGACTGCCTTCTGAAAGGCCGGACAAGCAGCTGAAAGGGTCAGATGCAGATATCTATACCTAACCAATGAACAGCTGGTGACCCCTGTGATTGAATTAGGGAAAAGCTGGAAGAAGCTGAGGAGGAGGGAAACTTTATAAGAAGACCAGCAGTATCGATTAGCCTGGAACCCTGGAATCTCTCAGACACTGAGCCACGAACTAAGAAGCATACACCAGCTGATATGAGGCCTCCAACACATATACAGCAGAGGACTTCCAGGTCTGGACTCAGTCATAGAAGATGCACCTAACCCTCCACATTCTTGGGGCCCCAAGGAGTGGGGACATCTGGTGGGGGTGGGTATAGGTGGGTAACTCCTCTTGGAGACTGGGAAGAGGGAAGAAGTGTGGGATGTGCAACACTCAGAGCGTGCACTTGAAAGGGGATAAAGTCTGGACTGTAAAATAGATTAAAGAATTAAAAAGAAAAAAAAAAAGAGCTTACATCCTCATAAATGATTGATAACAACCTCACACAGTTAGCTGAGTCTTCCAGAAATGATTTGTATCTTTTAAGAATGAAATGTTATGAGTCCTTTGGAGCAAGCCAAGCTGCACTGAGAAGTCTGCTATCCCGAAGGGACCTACAATCTCCTGACACTTTTCCTCCCAACTTCATCAGACCTGCTGAGCCTGGAACAAAAAGATAAGCTTCCCTGCTCCCACCCATCTTCCCTGCTGGATGAGTCCTCTGGAGCAAGTCAAGCTGCACTGAACAGCCTGTATCTGGGGCCGGGGTGTTGGGGGGAATCTCCATTCTACTGCCACTGCTCTGGAGAACATCATCAGATGTTCAGCTCCTTAGCCGTACAGACCTGAAGATCAGGTACCATACAGACCTTCAGATCCAGAACCATGGAACCCAAGGACACCCATCAGAGGCCTGGCATACTCTTCAGGTTAACCATCCTCCCAATACCTACTACAACAGGAACATCTGGAAACAAAAGCTTTCCAGAGGGCTAAAGTCCCTAGAAAGAAAAGAATCAACAAATGCCAGAGGAATATTACACATTTAGAGCATAGCTACCCTAAAACAGCCAGCCATGGATATCCTAACACAACTGAAGCCCCCCCAAAATGACCTTAATCCAAACGTATAAAGGTGATAGAGACTTTAAAGAGGAAATGAGTAAATCCCTTATCAAATACAGGAAAATAGAATTAAACAGGTAAAGGAAGTAAATGGAACTGTGAAAGACCCGAAAGAAATAGAAGCAATAAAACAAAACAAACAAACAAAAACAAAACAAAACAAAAAATTAGACAGAGGGAATCCCAGAGTGTAAAACCTAAGGAAGTGAGCCAAAAAACTGATGCCACCATCATAAAGAGAATATAGGAGAGGGAAGACAGGATATCACATGGAGAAAATACAATAGAAAAAATTGATACATCAGTCAAAGAAAATGCTAGATCTAAAAAATTACTGAAACAAAACTTCCAGGAAATCTTGGATATCATGAAAAAAATTCTGACTTAAGAATATTAGGAATAGAAGAACATGAAGAATTCCAGATCCGAGGCCCAGAAAATATTTTCTGCAAAATCATAGAAGAAAACTTTCCCAACATAAAGAAACAGATGCCTATGAACATATAAGGAGCTCAATTTGACTGAATAATAACATCAATTTGACTGAATAAAAAACATACTCCCAGCATATAATAATTAAAACATTAATTTAACAGAATAAATTAAGGATATTAAAGGGGCTGGACAGTGGTGGCGCACCCCTTTAATTCCAGCACTTGGGAGACAGAGGCAGTCAGATTTCTGAGTTTGAGGCCTTCCTGGTCTACAGAGTGAGTTCCAGGATAGCCAGGACTATACAGAGAAACCTTGTCTCAAAAAATAAAAATAAAAAATAAAAAATAAAAATAAATACATACATACATAAATACATACATGTGGCAAGGGAAAGGGGTAGGAAACATAAGAAGACAGACCTATTAGAATTACACCAGAATTCTCAACAGAGACTCTAAAGCTAGTAGGGCCTGGACAAATACCTTGCAATTTCTACAAAAGCATAGATGTCAACCCAAGAGTACTATATGCAGCAAAAACTCTCAATCATCAGAAAGAAAGAACAAGATATTTCAAGACAAATCCAAATTCAAACAATATCTGTCTACAAATCCAAACTCTACAGAAAAAAACTAGAAGGAAATCTCCAACAGAAGAAGGATATCTATATCCAAGAAAACATAGGAAATAAGTGATTCAGTACTAGCAAAAACAAGAGAAGCACATGCATGTGTGTGTGTGTGCACACACACCACACCATCAAAATAACAAGAAATAACAATCACTAGTCATAAATATCACTCAACAATGGACTCATTTTCTCCAATAAAAAGAAACAGGCTAACAGAATGAATATGAAAACAGGATCCATCATTCTGCTGTATAAAAGAAACACACATCAGCAGTAAAATAGACACTACCTCAGAGTAAGGGTCGAAAAAAGTTTTATAAACAAATAGACCCAAAAGTAAGCTAGAGTAGCCATTCAAAACCTAATAAAATAGACTTTCAACCAAAATTAATCAAAAAAGACATGGAAAGACACTTCATAGTCATCAAAGAAAACCCACCAAGATATCTCAATTCTGAACATCTATGCCACAAACCCAAGGGCACCCACATTTGTCAAAAAAAAATTGCTAAAGTTTAAATTGCTCATTGAACCCCAGTATCTGAATTTCACCAATTGACAGGTTACTCAGACAAAAACTAGACAGATAATTAACAAAAGTAACAAATATTACGAATCAAATGGGCCTAAAACACAACTATAGAATTATCTCACCCAAACACAGAAGTATATACTTTCTTTTTTGGGGGGCGGGGGGAGGAAAGGTTTTATTTAGCATACACTTTCACATTGCTGTTGATCACCAAAGGACATCAGACAGGAACTCACACAGGGCAGGAACATGGAGGCAGGAGGTGATGCAGAGGCCATGGAAAGGTGCTGCTTACTAGCTTGCTTCCCCTGGCTTGCTCAGCTTGTTCTCTTATAGAACCCAGGACCACCAGCCCAAGGATGGCACCACCCACCATGGGCCCTCTTATCACTAATCGATAAAATGCCTTACAGCTGGATCTCATGGAGACATTTCCTCAAGAGAGGCTCCTTTCTCTGTGATAACCCCAGCTTGTGTCAAATTGACACACAAAAGCAGCCAATACAAGTACCAAATGGTCATGCCTAAAAAAGTACATACATATAAATAACATTATACAGATTAAACAGATTTACATTTATGTCCATATGAACACAAACATAGATGTACGTAATAATTACATGTGAAACAGGCCATGAACTTGAGAGAAAGGAGGGATATATAGGAGGGTTGGGGAGGGGGAAGTTCCTGTTTACCCTCTATTTCATCCTAGTTAAAGAATAAGCCCTGTTTGTGCTATGTTAAGTCCTTGAAAATAAAGTTTCTAGTGGTAATTTTTTTTACATTGAAATAGCTTTATTTATTAAGTCCTGGGTATCTCATTCAGACCACCTTCTTTCACACATAAACATTTAGATCCTCTCCAACTAAAAGGAAACCATTAAAAGTGTGTTCGCAATAATACAACCATTTTGCATAATTTAAAGGTCAATGGATTTAAAATTTCTCTTCTTTTTTATTAGATATTTTCTTTATTTACATGTAAATTTCTCCTTTCCCAGTTTCCCATCCATAAAAACAAAGAAACAAAAACAACAAAAACAAACCCCTGTTGCCTACCCCCTCCCCATGCCTGCCACCCCACCCTCTCCCACTTATTGGCCCTGGCATTCCCCTACACTGGGGCACAGAACCTTCACAGGACCAAGGAACTCTCCTCCTATTGATGATCGAACTTGCAATCCTCTACTATACACATGTTGCCAGAACAATCAGACCCCTCCATGTGCAGTCCTTGGTTGGTTGGTGAGACCCTGGGAGCTCTGAGAGTACTAGTTATTAGTTCATATTGTTGTTCATCTTAAGGGGCTGCAAACCCCTCAGTTCCATTGGTCCTTTCTCTAACTCCTTCACTGAGGACCCTGTACTCAGTTCAATGGATGGCTGTGAGCCTCTACATCTGTATTAGTCAGGTACTATCAGAGCCTCTCAGGAGATAGCTATATTTAGGCTGCCTTGCCATTCCTTCAGTCTCTGCTCCATAGTTAATCTCTGAAACGCCTTCTGTGGGTATTTGGTTACCCCTATTTACGAAGGAATGAAATGTCCACTTTTTGGTCTTCCTTCTTCTTGAGTTCCTTGTGGTTTGTGTATTCCAATCTTCTGGGCGAATAACCACTTATCAGAGAGTGCATACCATGTTTGTTCTTTGTGATTGGGTTACCTCACTCAGGATGATATTCTCCAGATCCATCCATTTCCCTAAGAATTTCATAAATTTATTGTTTTTAATAACTGAGTAGTACTCCATTGTGTAGATGTATCACAATTTCTGTATCCACTCCTCTGTTGAGGGACATCTGGGTTGTTTCCAGGTTCTGGCTATTATAAATAAGGCTGCTATGAACATGGTGTAGCATGTGTCCTTCTTACATGTTGCATTATCTTTTGGGTATATGCCCAGGAGTGGTAGAGCTGGGTTCTCCGGTAGAACTATGTCCAATTTCTGGAGGAACCACCAAACTGATTTGCAGAGTGGTTGTACCAGTGTGCAATCCCACCAGCAATGAAGTAATGTTCCTCTTTCTCCACAACCTCTCCAGCATCTGCTGTCAACTGAGTTTTTTATCCTAGTCATTCTGACTGGTGTGTGGTGAAATCACAGGGTTGTTTTGATTTGCATTTCCCTGATGATTAAGGATGTTGAACATTTCTTTAGGTGCTTCTCAGCCATTCTGTGTTCATCAATTGAGAATTCTTTGTTTAGCTTTGTACCCCATTTTTTAATATGGTTGTTTGGTTCTCTGGAGTCTAACATCTTGAGTTCTTTGTATACACTGGATATTAGCCCTCTATCAGATATAGGGTTGGTAAAATTCTTTTCCCAATTTGTTGGTTGCTGTTTTGTCCTATTGAAAGTGTCTTTTGTCTTAGAGAAGCTTTGCAAATTTATGAGGTTCCATTTGTCAATTTTTGATCTTAGAGCTTATTTGCTCCAGGTTCTTCCCCACTTTCTCTTCTATTAGTTTCAATGTATCTGCTTTGATGTGGAGGTCCCTGATCCACTTGGACTTGAGCTTTGTACAAGGAGAAAGGAATGGATCGATTTGCATTCTTCTACATGTTAACCGCCAGTTGAGCCAGCACCATCTGTTGAAAATGCTGTCTTTTTTCCACTGGATGGCTTTAGCTACTTTGTCAAAGATTAAGTGACCATAGATGCTTGGGTTCATTTTTGAACCCACGTATTCATGTCTTCATTGAATTGAATTGAAGACACGTACCATGTCTTCAATTCAGTTCCATTGATCTACCTGCCTGTCACTGTACCAATACCATGCAGTTTTTATCACAATTGCTCTGTAATACAGCTTAAGGTCCGAGATTATGATTCCACCAGAGGTTCCTTTATTGTTGCGAATGGTTTTGGCTATCCTGGGTCTTTTGTTGTTCCAGATGAATCTGCAAATTGCTCTTTCTAAGTCTGTGAAGAATTGAGTTGGAATTTTGATGGGGATTGCATTGAATCTGTAGATTGCCTTCGGTAAGATGGCCATTTTTACTATATTAATCCTACCAATCCGTGAGCATGGGAGATCTTTTCATCTTCTGAGACTTCTTCAATTTCCTTCTTCAGAGACTTGAAGTCCTTGTCAAACTGATCTTTTACTTGCTTAGTTAGAGTTACACCGAGGTATTTTATATTATTTGTAACTATTGTGAAGGGTGTTGTTTCCCTAATTTCTTTCTCTGCCTGTTTATCCTTTGTGTATAGGAAGGCCTCTGATTTGCTTGAGTTAATTTTATATCCAGCTATTTTGCTGAAGTTGTTTATCAGGTTTAGGAGCTCCCTAGTGGAATTTTTGGGATCACTTAAGTATACTATCATATCATCAGCAAACAGTGATAATTTGACTTCTTTCTTTCCAATTCGTATCCCTTTGATCTACTTTTGTTGCCTAATTGCTCTGGCTAGGACTTTAAGTACAATATTGAATAGTTCGGGAGAGAGTGGGCAGCCTTGTCTAGTCCCTGATTTTAGTGGGATTGCTTCAAGTTTCTCTCCATTTAGTTTGATGTTAGCTACCGGTTTTCTGTATATTGCTTTTACTATGTTCAAATATGAGCCTTAAACTCCTGATCTTTCCAAGACTTTTATCATGAAGGGATGTTGGATTTTGTCAAATGCTTAATCAACATCTAGTGAGATGATCATATGGTTTTTGTCCTTGAGTTTATTTATGTGGTGAATTATATTGATGGATTTCCGTATATTAAACCATCCCTGCATCCCTGGGATGAAACCTACTTGA
>NW_022196894.1:66403067-66416176 GCF_008632895.1 Mastomys coucha | reverse complement strand
TGTCTTTGTCACTGAGGTGGGTTTCCTGTATGCAGCAAAATGTTAGGTCCTGTTTACGTACCCAATCTCATAGTCTATGTCTTTTTATTGGGGAGTTGAGTCCATTTATACTAATAGATATTAATGAAAAGTAGTTGTTGCTTCCTATTTTTGTAGTTAGAGCTGGCATTCCATTCATGTGTCTATCTTCTTTTAGTTTTGTTGGAAAATTACATTTTTGCTTTTTCAGGGATGTAGTTCCCCTTCTTGTGTTGGAGTTTTCCATTTATTACTCTTTGAAGGGATGGATTTGTGGAATATATTGTATGAATTTGGTTTTGTCATGGAATTCTTTGGTTTCTCCATCTATGGTGATTGAGAGTTTTGCTGGGTATAGTAGTCTGGGCTAGCATTTGTGTTCTCTTAGGGTCTGTATGACATCTGTCCAGGATCTTCTAGCTGTCATAGTCTCTGGTGAGAAGTCTGGTGTAATTCTGATAGGCTTGCCTTTATATGTTACTTGACCTTTTTCCCTTACTGCTTTTAGTATTCTTTCTTTGTTTTGTACATTTGGTTTTTTGACTATTATGTTGCGGGAAGAATTTCTTTTCTGGTACAGTCTATTTGGGGTTCTATAGGCTTCACGGACATCTCTTTCTTTAGGTTAGGGAAGCTTTCTATCTATAATTTTGTTGAAGATATTTGCTGGCCCTTTAAGTTGGAGGTCTTCACTCTCTTCTATACCTATTTTCCTTAGATTTAGTCTTCTCATTGTGTCCTGGATTTCCTGGATGTTTTGGGTTAGAGTCTTTTTGCTTTTTGCATTTTCTTTGACTGTTCTTTCAATGTTGTCTATGTTATCTTCTGCCCCTGAGATTTTCTCTTCTATCTCTTGTATTCTGTTAGTGATACTTGCATTTATGTTTCCTGACTTCTTTCCTAAGATTTCTAATTCCAGAGTTTTCTCTTTTTGTGATTTCTTTATTGTTTTGACTTTCATTTTTAGGTCCTGGATGGTTTTACTCAATTCCTTCACCTGTTTGTTTGTGTTTTCCTGCAATTCCTTAAGGGATTTTTGAGTTTGCTCTTTAAGTGCTTCTACTTATTTACTTATGATCTCCTGTAATTCTTTATGGGATTTTTTTTGTTTCCTCTTTAAGGCCTTGTACCTCTTTACCTGCATCCTCCTGTATTTCTTTAAGGGAGTTATTCATGTCCTTCTTAAGTTCCTCTATCAGCATCGTGAGATATGATTTTAGATCGAATTCTTTTTTTCCAGTGTTTTGTCATATCCAGGACTTGCTGCAGTTGGAGTACTAGCTTCTGATGAAGCCAAGTAGTCTTGGATTCTGTTGGTAGGATTCTTGTGTTTGCCTTTCGCCATCTCTTGATTTTTGGTGTTAGATGTTCTTAGTGTCTCTGACTAGAGCTTGTCCTGTCCCTGCTGCCCTGCAAATCCCCTGCGACTAATGGGGCCTGTGCCTCCTGCTTGTCTGCTCACGTCTTAGAAACTCACTGGATAGAAAATGGCTGCTCTCACCTGAGTCTCTGGGTTAAGGTGCTCCCTGGAAGTAGGCCCTCCATTTGCAGGGAAGGGGCAGAGAAGGGGGCTGATCCACCTCTGTCACTTGGAAGCTGAGAGGATCCTGTCCCTGCTGCCCTGCACCTCCCATGATATCGTGGGGCCTGTGCCTCCTGGCTGGCTCAGAATATACTTTCTTAATATCTCGTGGACCCTTCTCCAAATTGACATACAATTGGTCACAAAGCAAGACTCAGCATATACAAGAAAATTGAAATAACGCCATGTATCTTACAGATCGCCATGGATTATAGCTGGACTTCAACAACAACAACAGAAACAACAGAAAGCATACACACTCATGGAAATTGAACAACTGAGTAATTAATGGTTAAAGAAGAAATAATAATGAAATTAGAGCCTTTCTAGAAGTCAATGAAACTGAAGGCACAACATTCCCAAATTTATGGGCCACAATCATAGCTGTGCTAACAGGAAAGTTCAATGACTAAGTACCTTTATAAAAAAATTAGAGAGTTCTTATATCATCAACTTAAAAGTATTCCTGAAAGCTATAGAAAAAGAAGAAGGACAAGGAGAAGGAGAAGAAGAAGAAGAAGAAGAAGAAGAAGAAGAAGAAGAAGAAGAAGAAGAAGAAGAAGAAGTAGACTGGAAATAATCAAAATCACAGCTGAAATCAATCAGTTATAAACAAAGAAAGACATACAAAGAATCAACAAAACAGAAGGCTGGTTCTTTGAGAAAATCAACAGGCTAGACAAATCCATAGGAAAAAAATAATCAAAAGACACAGAGAGATTATTTAAATAAACAAAAGTGAGAAATAGCAACAGACACTGGGGAAATTCAAAGATTCATTAGGTCTCATTTCAAAAGCATATCCAGACATCACTTACCAAAATTAAATCAAAATTAGGTAAATATATTAAAAGCCATATAACCCCTACCCTAAGAAATAGAAGCTGTAATTTAAGTCTCAAAAACAAAGAAATTTCAGGGCCAGAGGGTTGTAGTGTAGAATTCTAGCAGATATTCCTTATAAACAGTGATCAAAAAATATTCAATAAAATACCTACATAGTGAATCCAGGAACAAGTTTAAAACGTTATCCTTCATGATTAAATATGCTTTACCCCAGTTATGTAGGGATGGTTCAATATACAAAAGCCCTTCAATGGCACTCAACTTATAAAAAATCTAGAAGAAGAAAAATCTCATAATAATCTAATTAGATGCTGAAAAATCCTTTGACAAAATCCAACACACCTTAATATTAAAATTATCAGAGAGATTAGGGATAAAATGTATATACCTTAACATAATCAAACTAAAATATAACAAACCAATAGCCAATATCATGCTAAATGGACAGAAACTTAAAAAAATTTCACTAAAATCAAGGAGAAGACAATACTGCACACTCTCTCCCTATCTATTCAATATAGTACTTGAAGTTCTAACAAGAGCAATAAGACAGCTAAAGAAGATTATGGAGATACAAATCAGAAAGGAAGTCAAAATATTGTTATTTGTGGATGATATGAGTGTAGATATAAATGACACCAAAGGTCTACCACAGAACTCCTACAGCTGATAAACAGCTTCAGCAAACTAGCTGAAACAAAATTAACTTAAAGAAATCAATAGCCCTCCTAGATACAAATGATAAGCTGGCTGAGAAAGAGATTGGTGAAACGACACCCATTGCAATAGCCACATAAAATATAAAATATCTTCATGTAACTCTAAACAATCATGTGAAAGATCTGTATGACAAGAATTTCAAGTCCCTGAATGAGAAAACTGAAGAAAATATCAGATGAAAGATCTCCCATGCTCATGAATAGGTAGCTTTAACATAGTGTAATTGGCCATCTTACCACAAGCAATATACAGATACAATGCAATCCTCATCAAAATCCCAAAACAACTTTTTGTAGACAATGAAAGAGCAATTATAAACTATGTATGGAAGTATAACACACTAATGATAGCCCAAATAATCCTGAACAATAGAAGAATTTCAGCAGAAATCGTCATCCTGGACCTAAATACTCTGGAACAAAAGTGATAATAACAGCATGCTATTTTTATGTCAACAGACACATTAATCAAGGGAACTGAATTGAAGATCCAGAAATAAACCAATACACCTATAACTACTTGGTTTTTTATACAGAAGCCAAAACTATACAATGAAAAAAAAAATCATTTGTTGAAGAACAAATGGTGTTGTACTGGATGTCTACATGTAGAAGAATGAAAATATGTCCATATTACCCTGCACAAAACTCAAGTTTCTGGGATAAAGGACCTCAAAATAGAACCAGATTCATTAAATCTCATGGAAGATAAAGTGGGGAAAACTCTTGAATGCATTAGTATAGTAGACAATTTCCTGAACATAATACCAATGACTCAGGCTCTAAGATCAACAATTAAAAAATGGGACAAAATGGCAGCCTAGAGATTGGGAAAGATCTTCATCAAAGCTACATCTGACAGAGGGCTAATATCAAAATTTGATAAAGAACTCAAGAAGTTAAATACCAACAGCCAAAATAATCCAATTTAAAAATGGGGTACAGAGTTAAACAGACTACTCAATAGAGGAACCTTCAATGGCCTGTAACCCTCCTGCCTTGAGGGCTGATTCTTCAGACCCTACCTGCCTCTCGCAACCACACCTCTCTGCCCACCTCCTGCTATTTGCCACGCCTCCCTCCTGGTTCCAGTTACATTGGAAGTCCCGCTTCTACAGAGACCAAAGGAGCTGCTGATTGGGCCGGCATGCTGATGAACTTGGGGGAGGGGTTGTGCCTCACCTATTCTACCTTTTGGCTTGTAACAAAGAGATGATTAAAATGGAAGATGGTTGAGTGATCACAACTCTTTTGTAATTTTTTATAGAACCTTCCACGTGGGTAAGGTATCAAATGGCTTGCCAATTCCCTGACTCCATACTCCAGAAGTACTTAAAGAAATATTCAAAGTCCTTAGCGAATCAAAACAACTATGAGATTACATCTTACACTGGTCAGAATGGCTAAGATCAATCTCTTAAGTGATAGCAGATGCTGGCAAGGATCTGAGCAAGAGGAAAACTTCTTGATTGCTGGTGATAGCACAGACTTGTACAACCACTTTGGAAATATATTTGGTGATTTCTTAGAAAATTGGGAATAGTTCTATCTCAAGATCTAGCTATACCTCTCCTGGGTATATATACACAAAGGATACTCCATTACTGCACACAGACACTTCCTCAACTACGTTCATAGTAGCTTTATTTGTAATATTCAGGAACTAGAATAAACCTAGATGTCTCTGACCTGAAAAATGGAAAAAGAAAATGTTGTACATCTACACAATGGAATACTAGTCAGTTATTAAAAACAAAGACATCATGGATTTTGCAGGTAAGTAGATGGATCTTGAGAATATCATTCTTAGTGAAATAACCCAATTTCCAAAAGATATTCATGGTATGTACTCATTTGTAAGTGGATATTAGACATAAAACTCAGAATATCCATGCTATACTCCAATTACCCAAAGAAGCTAAACTTGAAGGATGACATAAGGGAGGATGTTTGACTCACTTAGAAAGAGTAAAATAATCATAAGAGGCAGATGGAGGGTTGGAACTCAGTGGGAGAGAGGATGAGGATGGTAATGGGGGGTTGGATTAGGTGTGGGGAATGACAGGAAGTAATGACCAGATGTCCTTAGAATAAATGGAATGTTGCAACTGACTGGTGTGGTCATGTAGAGGGTATCTCCAGGAAGAGAGAAAAAGCTGGGATAAACACCCATGAGACAGTGTGAGTGTCCTTAACTGTGACTCACAGCATTGATAATATAGAATTTGAAGAGGCCACCTCCTGCAGCCAGCCAGACAGGAAGCTCAATGTTGTGATAGGGTCACCAACCTACCAACAAAACTTTTGACCAAAATGTATCTTGACTACTAGACATGCAGGGACAGGGAGTAGGGGCATTAGCAGAGACTGAAGTAAAGGTGATTAGATAATCAGTTCAACATGATACCCATCCCATGGGCAAGCACCAATCCATGACAATATTAATGACACTTGATTCTAGCATGGGTTCTTCTGAGAGGCTCTACCCAGCAACTGACATGGACACATGCAGACAACCAATGCCAAAGATTGGATGTAGCTTGGGGAATCTTATGGAAGAATAGGAGGAAGAATCGTAGCCCTTAAGTGAAAAGGAACTCCACAGGAACACCAACAAAATCAACTAAACTGTACCCTTGGGGCTCTCAGAGACTGAACTCCCAATCAAAGTACATACTTGGGATGGACCTAGGTCTCCCTTGATATATGCAGCTGATGTATAGCTTGGCCTTCATGTGGGTCTTGAAAAACTAGAGCAGGCTCTATCACAAAATCTGTTATTTTTCTATGGAATATGTTCTTTTTTTTTTCTAGCTGTGCTACCTTGTCTGGCCTCAGTGGGAGAGGATGTGCCTAGCCTCACAAAGCCTTGATGTGCCAGGGTAGAAGGGATACTCAGTGGGAAATGGGGGAAAGGGTGATTGGGATGCGAGCAGTGAGCTGGATGTAAATGAATAAGTGAAAATAATAAATAAATAAATAAATAAATAAATAAATGGAATGTATATATATTGTTTTGTTGAGACAGGGTTTCTCTGTGTAGCCCTGGCTGTCCTGGTATTCACTCTGTAGACCAGGCTGGCCTCGAACTCAGAAATCTGCCTACCTCTGCCTCCCAAGTGCTGAGATTAAAGGTGTGCGCCACCATGCCCAGCTAAATAAATGGAATATTACACAAAGAAAAATATCTGGAGTCCCCATGTTCTCTTGGTGTAGACACTGCCAGATGGCTTGTTTGACATGTTGTATGTATTCTCCTGGCATCAAGATTAATGTTTTCATCAAAACAGAGTTGTTAGCATCATGCACTAGAACCTATAAAGTTAGAATTGCATAAAACTTTCTTTAAAAACAAAAAGACTTTGAAACTTAAAAAGAATGCAGTGTCTTTCAGAAAGTAATCAAGATTAAATGATAAAATTTGCAAGGGGCTGTAATATAATTGTAGTAGAGTCATCACACAAAAGGAGGACACTAAGGCTTTCTCTGAACATGGATTTTAAGAGAACAGGATATTTCAGCTAATGTCATCCCCATTGAATCCTCAGAGCCTCTCACATTGATTGAAATATCCAACCATTTGACTGAGGTCAAGGACTCCTATGGAAGAGTTATGGTAAAGACTAATGGAACTAAAGGGTATTGGAACCTCATAGGAAGAACAATAGTGTCATCTAACTGGAACTCTTAGAGCTCCCAGAGACTAACTCACCAACTAAAGAGTATACATAGATACATGGGCTAGTCCATGGCTATATCAGAAGTATCAGAAGACTGCCTTGTCTGGCCTCAGTATGAAAGGATGCACTTAATCCTGTAAAATCTTGATAACCCAGGGAAGGGGGATACTATGTTGAGGTGGGACTGGGTGGGTGGATAGGGGAACACTTCTCAGAAGCAAATGGCAGAGGGTTGTGGTGAACATTCTTGAAGAGGGGGCCAGGGATCAGAATGAGCGAATATTTATAATTTAAATAAACAAAATAATTAATAGTATTAATGATAATAATAATAATAGCAATAGGAGAACAAGACATGGGAAAAGAGAAAATATATCATTTGAAATATCAGGAGTCAGGTCTTGCAAGTAGCCAATGATACAATATTAATCTTATACTTCTACATTCTAAATGCAAAAGATAATGATCTTCCTTGGTTTGAGACACTCAATATACACATCACATTATTCCAGAGTGTCCAAGTAGAATATTGCCTCAATAACTGAAAAGATGAAACATAAAAGGAACATTCTATTGAAAAAAGTGTTCTATTTTCATAAATTTAGAGGGATATTATATTTGAAGCAACTTTGAAAGATTTTCAGAAACATATTTAGGTATTTCAAAATAAGAAAAAAACCCCACAAGACTTAGAAATAAATGTACATTCTTTATTGCATAGCTTCACTGGAAAATACTATGTTCTTAAATAAATTTTATAAAATTTTGTGCATTATTCTTAACATAATTGCTAGTTTTTGGGTTTTATTAAACAGAATCTCAAAAGAATTCAAGAAAAGTAACTAAGAAAAGTGATTACTGTTTGTGATTTTTATGCTGAATCTGGTAATTTCCACAGTAGGAGAATACTCTACAAATGATTTTTAAGAAGGTATGAGGTTAAAGGAGATTTTTGTTAAATCCATTTGCCTCAAAATCTGAGGCATAATTATTTTATGAATTAATATTTCTTTTATTTTTCTAAAGTAACAATTTCTTATGCTGGAGTCATACTTCATAAAAATAGATATGTACAATATCTCATGATCATTTAAAAATATTTTGATAGTGTTATGTGTCTTTTTATTTTTATAGGAAGATCAACACCTATAAACCTTGCACTTTTGATTCCTCTGATCATTACTTGAGCTTATTCATAAACAATCACTGCACATATTGTATCAAACTTATGAGACTGCAATACTTTGGCCTAGCATTCCTAGTTAAATAAGGTGATTGCTTTCTTGAAGACTCTAAGATCATTGGTCGCCAGTCCTTCTGCAAGCTTACAGGACACCTAAGTAATCTTATCTATAATTTGGTTCCCTATGAGCTTTTCAAAGTTTGTTGTTGCTATTTATCCAGACTTAACTCCATCTCTTTTTATGACTCCTAATCATTCCAGTCAAAATCTCTCCATACACCCCCCCCCTTTTTAAATTTCCTTTTTCATAGTATTGGTCTTCTGCAATATTTTTTTTTTCAAAGTTCTCCTTATAGTCCATGGTCCCCTTTTACTGTCCTACTTCTGTTGTTATTACAGATAGTGTTATTTTATATTTTATAATTATGTGTGTTCTGGAGTGTTTGTATGTATATTTTGGCCTCCTAGTAACCTTGAGTGTCTGTAAATGATATCAAGTATCTTGGAATTGCAGTTATAAAAAGATGTGATCTTTATATCTGGGTTCTGGGAACTAAAACAGGTGTCTTGAACTGGAGCTATAGAAAGAAGTGATCTTTATATCTGAGTACTGGGAACTAAAACGGTCCTCTGGGCAAGCAGCTGGTGCACTTAACTAATGAACTAGCTCTCTATTTTTATTTGCCACCTCTCCAGATCCAGCATCAATCTGTTGATACTTGTAAAAATGTTCTCTGTAAGGAATATTTTCACCTTAAAAGAGGTCATGTTAGAATGAATCAACTCTGTGCATTCATCCCTTTTCAGTTCATAATCAGAACTACAAGGCTTTCATGACCATGTACATAGATAGTGTCTTAGTCAGGGTTTCCATTGCTGTAAAGAGACACCAGGACCAATCCAACTCTCATAAAAGGCAGCATTTAACAGGGGCTAGATTAAAGGTTCAGAGGTTCACTGCACGATCACCATGGCAGGAAACATGGCAGCATCCAGAAAGTTATGACACTGGAGGAATAGAGAGTTCTACATCTAGTTCCAAAGTCAAACAGAAGAAGACTGGCTCCAACATGGCTAGAAAGAGACTCTCAAATCCTACCCTCACAGTGACACACTTCCTCCAACAAGGCCAGGCCTGCTCCAACAAGGCTACACATATTAATGATGCCATTCTCTGGGCCAAGCACATCAAAGGATTGTACTCTACTCTCTGGCCTCCATAGGTTCATAGGTTTGTTAAATACCTGAGTCTATGGGGGGTTGGGGGAAAAGTCATACATAGTCATAGAAGAATGTAAAATACATCTAGTACAACTTCAGAAGTTCCAACAATGTTAAAATTCTAAAGTTCAAAGTTTCTTCTGAGATTCATCCAACCACTTAAATATAATTCTTTATAAAAATCAAAATCAGAAAAGCAGACTACATAACTTGCACATCACAGGATATCTAATAACATTCCAAAATTTAATAATGAGGAAATTACTGGGCCAATGCAAGAACAAAATCTAGTTGAACAAATTCCAAACTCAGTACCTCCATGTCAGCACAATTCTCTTTGGCTGTTTCCACTTCATTAGCAGCTTTCTTCAGCAGTTATTCCATGGCTGTGGCATCCCAAACAACTTGTGGTCTCCAAGGGAACTTCAATGTTACAGCTTCTTGTTCCAGTTCTGGTATCCACATATGATCTTTTGGGGTCCTCCAACTGACTTAGGTCACATGTACAGCTCTACACTTTGTAACATCCTAAGGTCTGGTGGAGTCTACTCCACTGCTGCTGATGTTCCTGGTGATCATCCCATGGTACTGGAGTCTTCAATATGTTGGGAACTTCTGCTGCAACTAGGCTTCACTAATAACCTTTCATAGGCTCCAAACCTCAACTTCTTTGCATTACCACTTCAGTCCTGAGCCTTCAACTGTAAATGAGTCCACACCCTCACTAATGACCTTTCCTTGTCTCTCAGCTGCTCTCCATGACCATTCATACCTTCAAAACTATTATCATCTGGTTGATTCTTTTACATTACCAAATCCAGCTATTGCACAAGGTACAACCTTGGAAATCTCTGGAATAGAACTTCTTTGTACTCTCAGAAAACACTTCCTAGATTTCATCTCAGTGATCCTGGTCTCTTCTGAATCACCACTAATTTCTTAACTCCAGCTAAACAGCATCAATTTTTTCCAGTATTCTTTTCTGTTTTTGACTCTAAAGCCAGAGCCACATGGCTGAAGCTGTTGAGTTCTGCTGCTTGCTAGACCTGGAATAGGCTCACCCTTTTCTTTTTTCTTTTTTTTTTTTTTAATTAGACATTTTCTTTATTTGTCAAATGATATCTCCTCTCCAGGTTTCTCCTCTGAAAAAAAAAAAGAAAGAAAAAGAAAGGAAAATGAAATAAAATAAAATAAAATAAATAAAAACCCCATTCCCTCCCCCTTCCCCCTGCTCACCAACCTACCCTCTCCCACTTCCTGGCCCTGGCATTCCCATACACTGTGTCATAGAACCTTCACAGGACTAAGAGGTCTTTTTCTATTACATTATCACAGATTTTCTGTTTTCCAATTCCGTCACTGTGTAAACTTGGCTGTCTTGGAACTTTCTCTGTAGATTGACCTTGAACTCAGATATCTGCATGGCTTTCCTGAATGCTAGGCTCAAAGGTATGAATCATCATACCTGGACTTAAACTTTTCTTCACTTCCTCTGTCCCAGACTGGCCTTGAACTTAGAGATGTGCCTGTGTCTGTCATCTACGATTAAAGGTGTATACCATCATGCCTGGGCCAAAGCTATTCGTGGCCATTATTCTTCAAGATCAGGATTAAAAAACGGTGTCATTCTGCCTCAAGGTCTAGATAACAGGTGTGCCCTCTACTTCTGAATTGTAGTCAACCTAGATTAAAAGTCCAAATGAAGATAATAACCAAGTATTAATGCCTAACATGATATAACTGTCCCTTGTTCAAATGCAAACACACAAACAATAAGCTTAGCCCAGTTGGATCTTGCCCCGAGGTCATCATTTTTATAATTATCTCCTTGAATACAGGATTCAACTCCATTGGGTATCCTGGTGCCTTTTTATTACTTGAAATTTAATTTAAAAATTTTCCTTGCATAACTTGCTGTGCATCAAAACATTCTCCTCAAGACTTAACCAAAGCACAAAGTCTAAACTGGATTGTTTTTAGACTTCCTCTGTCAATGTAATTAATTTGACTCTCTTTACCTTAGCTTCAGGCAAATACTTTGGACAATAGCAAAAGGCAGCCACATTCTTCACCAAAATATCACAAGAAGAGGAGGGGCGTTTCCTCATATAGCTTTCTCCAGAGGGACTCCGATGGTGCCTGAGTAATACAGAAGTAGAGGCTCACAGCCATCCATTGGACTGAGCACAAGGTCCCCAATGAAGGAGCTCGAGACCCAAGGAGCTGAGGGGTTTGCAACCCCTGAGGAGGAACAACAATATGAACTAACTGGTACCCTCAGAGCTCCCAGGGACTAAACCACCAACCAAAGAGTACACATGGTGGGACTAATGGCTCCAGCTGCATATGTAGCAGAGGATAGCCTGGTCAGTCATTAATGGGAGGAGAGGCCCTTGGCCCTGTGAAGGTTCTATGACACAGTGTATGGGAATGCCAGGGCCAGGAAGTGGGAGAGGGTGGGGTGGCAAGCAGGGGGAAGGGGGAGGGAACAGGGATTTTTATTTTATTTTATTTTATTATTTTTTTCAGAAGGGAAACTGGGAAAGGAGATATCATATGACATGTAAATAAAGAAAATATCTATTTAAAAAAAAAGGAAAAAAGAACAGTCTCCTGGGCACAGTAAAATTTTTCTGCGAAACCTCCAGAGTCATGCTCCCACGGTTCAAGGCACCCTCAGCTACAAAGTCTTTCATATTCCTAGTAGGAGAGCCCATTAAGCTCCATATAAAGCATTCCACTGCTTTCTAAATCCAAAGAACCAAAATCCACATTCTTCCAAACAAAAACATATTCAGGTCTATCAGAAAAATTCCCTAAACCTGGTACCAACTTCTATCTAAGTCAAGGTTTCCATTGCTGTAAAGAAGCGCCATTAGCAAGGGAACTCTTATAAGTGACAGTATTTAACTGGGGCTACCTTCCAAGTCCATTATAATTAAGGCAGGAAGCATGGCAGCATCCAGGTATTCATCTCACCAGAGGAGTTGAGATTTCTATATTTTGTTCCAAAGTCAAATCAGAGAACACTGGTTCCCATGAGGTTAGTAGGAGGTTCTCAAAGCCCACCACAAGAGTGACACACTTTTGCCAACAAGGCCACACTACCTAATAGTGTCACTTCCTATTCCAAGCATTCTCAGAACACCACAAATAAGTATTAATGATTGGGTTGCAAATATTTTTGAATGGTAATTATTGTACCTATGTCAAAAGAGGATGGAGCATGTTTGCTAGAAAATATTCTTTTACGTAGGATGTTTCAGGGAATGTCCCTAAAACTGTTGCTTATTTGGGGAATCCATTTTCCAAAGGCCTTGTCTAGTCTCAGTGGGAGAGAATGGGCCTAATCCTATAAAGACTTGAGGAGAAGTAGAAGGGGGATGGGGGAAAGATGCTATGAGAGGACTATAGGTGGGCGGCCATTGAAATATAAATTAATTACTTGAGGTTCTTCCCAACTTTCTCTTCCATTAGTTTCAATGTATCTGCTTTGATGTGGAGGTCCCTGATCTACTTGGACTTGAGCTTTGTACAAGGAGAAAGGAATGGATCGATTTGCATTTTTCTACATGTTAACCTCCTGTTGAGCCAGCACCATCTGTTGAAAATGCTGTCTTTTTTCCACTGGGTGGTTTCAGCTCCTTTGTCAAAGATTAAGTGACCATAGGTGCGTGGGTTCATTTCTGGGTCTTCAATTCGATTCCATTGATCAACCTGCCTGCCACTGTACCAATACCATGCAGTTTTTATCATAATTGCTCTGTAGTACAGCTTAAGGTCCGGGTTTGAGATTCCACCAGAGGTTCCTTTATTGTTGAAAATAGTTTTGGCTATCCTGGGTCTTTTGCTGTTCCAGA
>NW_022196894.1:66372821-66401612 GCF_008632895.1 Mastomys coucha | reverse complement strand
GTGTATAGTGGAGGATTGCAAATTCGATCATCAATGGGAGGAGAGGACCTCAGCCCTGTGAAGGTTCTTTGCCCCAGTGTGGGGGAATGCCAGGGCCTATAAGCAGGAGAGGGTGGGGGGCAGGCATGGGGAGTGGGGAGGCAGCTGGGGTTTGTTTTTGTTGTTTTTGTTTGCTTCTTTGTTTTTTAGAGGGGAAACTTGGAAGGGAGAAATTTACATGTAAATAAAGAAAATATCTAAAAAAAATTAGTTGATTAATTGAAAGGATAAAAAAGATGTTTTTCTTGAGTTTGTTTGCATTTACTTTTTAGCAAATATATCTACAATTGTCTTTATCCAGTTCTGCTTGTAATGGAATGCATCCAGAGTGAAGAGGGCTTGAAAGGAGTATCAAGAGAGGAAACTGTGGTCAAAAATGTGTTGTATGAGAGATGAATATATTTCTAATACAAAAGAAAATATAATACAACCCACATTTATAATTTTTCACTTTCCATAGTATATCTTTTTATTGAAAAATATAAAATAAAATTGAAACTATTGTCATTTTTTTCCTTTGGACATTTAAAACATGAGTAAAAAATTTCTTGGTTGTATTTTTTATAGAGTCAATATTTATAGACTGTTAAAAGTTAGCATCTAAAAAATTGTATTCATTTCTCTGTTTCAATGTACTGGTCAATGAATTTTAAAACATACATTTCTGCAACAAATGTTTCTAATGTTTGCAACATTAGAATGTTGTAATGTAAACATTAGAAACAACAACTTAATAATTATTATGCAATGAAAATCTACTATAGTAGATTATCTATATGGTTTCATTTATCAACAGGATCACACACAGTGTAAGTTATCTCCATTCCAGTTGAGAAAGGATGACTTTCATTTCACTTTCTTAGGGAACAAAACAAAGATGAGGATAGTTAAAAGCTTAGTCATGCAGCTACTACATTCCAGAATGCATTCATAGTACTCTGTGTATTCATTGTTTTAATGTATTATTTCTTAGACTCTGAAAACTGAGTTTTCAGTCAATATTTCTCTTAAGCATCTGGTCATAGATCTCAATGTAAATTAACTCTGCAATTTGAAGTAATTCATTTAAATAGGCTTTGCTTTGCTTTTTAAATCAAGATATGGAGGAAACTCATGATTTTTATGATATTCATGCAGCTATATGAATAGAGCAACCACTTGTAGAGTTGTGGGGAACCAGATGGTCTTTAATTTGCTTCTCTAGCTCAAACCCTGACCCAAGATATGGTCTCATATAAGAGAGGAAACTGCAGTCATGAGATAAATCCTAGAAGGAAGATGCTCCATGATAATGAGAGATCATAGAATGGGGACATTCAGACAGAAGACTCAATTGATTTGTTCTGAAAGACTGATTTCTCAAGCTCTAATTGCTATGTATCTCTAATATCTAGTGAAGCAATGTATAATAAGCAGTGGGAATTATTTTTGAAGTTTATTCTTGAAATAAACACAGAGTTGCATGTCCCTGTCTACCATTACCCTCCTTTCTATTTCCTTGTTATACTCACCATTGCCCTGGTCATGGCTGTGGAATATACTATTCATAAGACTAAGAAAAGAGAATGGAATCGAGTGACAGTTTCATAAAGTTTTATTTCATAAGTCTGTTTTCAAAAGTCCCCAAAATATTAGTATAGAGTTGTACTCATTTGAGCAATAACTTTAAAAACTATAAATATATTTTTCCTATTTCAATGACTGAATTTTGACCTTTTAGTTAATTGTTCCTGGATTTTGAAGTTAAGAAAATATATGGTTCTCCAACTTCAGCAGTCTGAGCTTATTGACATAGTCTAGTCAAACCAGTGATAAAACCATGACGCTACATTATTTAGGAGGATTAGCCTTGAAAGATCTTGCACGCTTCTTCTCCTCTGATGCCTATGCCACCTTTGTGAGAGGAGCTTTCCAAGCCTTACTGCTGTTCCATTGGCCTGACCTCTCAGAAACGGCACAGGGAACAGACATAAGCTCACACCTCCATGATGAGCCAGCACCTGTCAGGTCACAGATTGACGCCCAGCAGCCGAGCTACTCATTCCAGCTCAGTTGTGTGTCTCCAAAATATACACTCATGATAAAGAAAAATTCAACTTAAAAAAAATGAAGTTGTCAAGCCACCTGTCAGTTATGGGAAAGTTTGTTCAGACACCACAATTAAGTACTAGGACCTTTGACAGTAACACTCAACTGTTTTCAGGACTGAAACTGTGAAAGTCTCTTTAAAACAAGTGTGTTCTTGTCAATTGGAATAATGTTATGGGGTAGTTTATCTATGTGACATTTCAGCTAACCTAGCCCACTTGCTCTCAAGCCTTAGCACTCTGGAATTATTAGGCATCTCTCATGTATTTGTTGCTTGTGCTCACTGCACAATCCTGTGCTAGGGTGATTCTATTGTCACCTCAGCAACTATAAATTATTTTACAGGTGATTTCCACTTTACTTTTCCTTGGCGACTTTCATTTTAAAGTACACTAATAAGCCCTGGTATAAAAATAGGCAGAACTACATCTCTCAATACTGAAATGATAGCATGCATCTTGGGCCAAGGAATAATATATATAACAGTGGCAAGCATAAGATGGAAAATAATATATATATTATATATGTATATATATAATTTATTAATATTGCTAAATTAATAAATTTATTAATATTTAGTGTATTATGTACTTATATATGTATATGTATATATATAATTTTGGCCCAAAGTAGATGATATATATATATACATATATATATGTATATGTAATTAAAACATATACATATATATATGCATATGTGTATATATGTATAGATATATTACATTTAATCATTTATGTAACTGAGGTAATTTCTGTTATAATCTTTGTCTTGAAACAAGGGAAATAAAATAAAGTTTCAAACTTAATATTTCAAAAATATAAGCTTTGAATATTTTAGAGTGATTCATTCAGGAGTATAGTTCATATCCATTAACCCTGTTTAATATTGTTCTTCCCCTTTAACTGACTGTTATGGTCACATATCTTTCCAGCAGTTAGTTCTAAGATTATGTCTGTATTTTATAAAATCATTTTTATCATATATATCTATATATCTCTATATATATCTATATATATATAGATATATATGTGTGTGTGTGTATGTGTATATTTTTCTATCACTTGTAAAATAACAATTAAATTTTCAAAAATTTAAACAAATTTCCACAGAAAATACTCACATTTTCTAATGGAAGAAAGGGTATATTAAACTAAACACAGTAAGTGAAATTTCAATTCTTTAAAAATTTAAACATCCTCTTAGTCTCAGTTTTAGCATGGTATCTATCATAGCCCAAAGACAGAACAATGATCATTTTTTAGGTTTGGATATAATTTGCTGAATAGTAAAGAATATCAGCCATTTAAGTATTGTAACATATGGCTTGCGAAAATTGTAACAAAAATAATACATTCCTTTACATAGAAAGTACAACTTAGATGCTGAGAAATCTAATTGAAAATTGTTCTAGTAAGATTCAGGAAGTATGTAAGAAATAACCCTAAATTAAACTAAATATTTGAAAATATGGTATAAATTTAAAATTTTCAGTAAGATTAGGTGAGGACTTTTTACTTTTTTGAAATAAATTAACAATAACATAAAAACCTGAAAACAATTATTTTTAATAAAAGGTTTTATTTATTTTAAGGCTAGAGGCTAAATATATTCATCAGGAAAATATAGTACTTTAAATCCAAAAGGAAAATATTTGTTTCTGGAATGAATGTTATAAATTCATTCTTACCAATTATTCCTAACCTAAAATTAAATAATTAAAAATTATTGCTTATAGTTACAATATTCTATGAATATGACTAAATTAAATGAGTGGATTGTGCATAAAAATATCATTCTAAACAACGAAAACACTCCTATTGACCCTAGTAAAACAACATATTAATGGGAATAGAGCCTGTTGAAATTATTAGTGTAAGATAAATTTTTCAGGGTTTGATGACGGTTTCTGGTTTGACAGTAACACAATGTCATAAAAGATGAAAGAGATAAAAAAAGAGAGATTAGAGTCAGGGTTGTGACAGGGGCAACAGTGGCAAGCATAAAATGGAAAATTGGCATAAGCTCTATAACCCCAGGAGCCTTCTATAAGATCAGTAAAATTGATTTCAGAGTCTAGAGGATTTGCACATGTCTTATAGTTTCTATTGTTTTGATAACACGCATGTACATATGTGAACATAAAGAGAAAAAAGTTCATCCCAGTCAGCAACTCTCTGGTCAAACACAATCACTGAGGGAAGTCAGGAGAGGAACTCAAGAAAGCAAAGTAAGAAGCAGAAACTGGAACAGAAGCCATAGAGGAATGTTGCTAACTGCCTTGTTCTCTTGGTGTGCTGTTTGCTTTCTTATACAATTCAAGATCATCTGCCCATTGTGGGACTTCCTGTGGTGTGCTCTGTTTTCATCGTTCAATAATAAATCAAAAACCTGCTCCCCATACTTGCCTTCTTGAGGCATCTTCTCAGTTGGGATTTCCTCTTCCAAATGATTCTCACTTTTGTCAAGCTAATGAAACCCCAACCAACACACATCACAAAAATTATGTGTAAGTGTAGTCAGTAAAAATTTTGGCAAAGGAGAAAATTGTGTTATGTAGTCATAGAATAATTTTGGAAAAATGGTGAAGTGTTCCTGTCTATTTTTATTTTTTAAATGGGATAGATTACTTTAAAAAAAAAAAATCTCTCAATTCACAAGACCTTAGTCGGGGCAAAGTCATGTGATCCCTTCAGTAAAACATTGGAGAATAAACAGTTACTAATACTTGGTTCTTGAAGATGTCCAAAATAGGAATTACTATTAAATGAATAACTCAAGTCAGAGATAATTAATTCAAAGAAATTGCTAATGTTGTTTTGCAAGCTTTTTATATTTTATATTTCTTGATAATTCCTAGAGTTTCACAAATTATTCCATATAGCAAAGAATTAAAGTTATTATTTACTAGACATTAAGAACATCGGCAATATCAGTTGAGAGCATCTGGATATTAATCAATATGTTAAAAATTATGAAGCATAATTTGTGAGGCACATGATATTATAATTCTCATTTTTTGACTTGTTTTTTTTAGAGTTATACCAAAATATTTTAAATTATTTGTAGATATTGTGAATACGTTGTTTCCTTAATATCTTTCTCAGCTCCTTTATCATTTAAGGGAGGACTTCCTGATTTTTTGAATTAGTTTTATATCCAGCAACTTTGCTGCGTTTGCTTATTAGCTGTAGAAGTACTCTGGTAGAATTTTGTGGGTTATTTATGCATAGTGTCATACTATCCATGAAAAATTTGACTTCTTCCTTTCCAATTGGTATCCACTTGGTCTCCTGTTGTTATCATTATTGCTCTGCCTAGAACTTCAGTCCTATTTTGAATAGATAGGGAGAGAATAGACAGCTTTGTCTTGTTCCTGACTTTAGAGAGATTCTACTAAGTTTCTCTTCATTTAATTGGCTATTGACTTGCTGTATATGTATATATGTATATATATATATGTATATATATACATATATGTACACACACATATATATACATACACATATATAGCAGTATATATATATATATATACACATATATATACATATCATGTCATATCTATCTATCTATATCTATATATATATATATTTTATAGTGTTTGGTGTGCCTTGTATCACTGATCTCCCTAAGATGTTTAACATAAGGGTATTTTGAATATTGTTAAAGGCTTTTTCAGCATCTAATGTGATGATCATGTTTTATTTTTTCCTTTCAGTTGCTTATATAGTGGAACATGTTTATGGATTTTGGTATAATAGTTCTACCTAAAGATACAACTGTCCTGTTCCCAAGCATATACCCAAAAGATTCTCTACCATGCCACAAGGACATAGGCTCCACTGTGTTCATAGCAGCTTTATTCATACTAGCCAGAGACTGGAAATAGCTCAGGACCTCAACCAAAGCATGGATATTGAAAATATGGTTAATTTAAACAGTGAAATACTATTCAGCTATTAAAAAGAAGGACTTTATGGATTTTTCAGGCAGATGGATGGAATTAGAAAATATCATCCTGAGTAAGGTAACCCAGACCCAAAAAAGATATGCATGGTATGTACTCACTGACAAGTTGGTATTAGCCATAAAGTACAGGATACCCATGATATATAACACAGACCCAAAGAAGTTAAACAAGAAAGAAGGCCCAAGCAAGGGTGCTTAAATATCACTTGTAAGGGAGAATAAAATAGTCAGATGTGGCAGAGGGAGTGAAGGGACTGTGTAGGATAGCAGTTAGGGAAGGAATGAAGGGATCAGGAACAAGAGTGATGAGCGACAGGAGAGAGGGCTAGAGAACCAGGGCAATGTATGCAAATCTGCAACTGCTGTTTGTGGTGGGGTTTGGAATCTCTAAGTATTCCCAGAGACTTGGGATAGAGAAAGCACCCAGGAGTCAATGTGGGTGACCTTAACTGAGACATAACATTGGAAATATATTACCTTACAAGGTCGCTTCCTGTACCCAGGCAGGACTCCGAGTGAAGGGATAAGGATACCAACCCACCCACAAAACTTTTGACCCCAATTTTTCCCTGTCTAAAAGAAACACAGGGACAACAATGAAGCAGAGAAGGAATAGCCAACTAATAAACAGACCAACTTGAGACCCATCGTAGGGATGGGCACCAATCTCTGACACTACTGATAATACTCTGTTATGCTTGCAAACAGTAGAGTCACCTAACTGTCATTTCAGAGGCTCTACCCAGCAGCTGATTGAAAAAGATGCAGATATGCCCAGCCAAATATTGGATAGAGGTTGGGTACTCTTAAGGAAGAGAAAGGGAAAAGATAGAAGTCCCTAAATGGGATAGGATCTCCACAGGAGGCCAACAGAACCAACTAACTGAACCCTTGGGTGTTCTCCAAGAATGAACCTCTAACCAAAGAACATACAGGGTCTGGAACAAGGCCCTCAGCATATATGTAGGAGTTACGCAGCTCAGTCTCCATGAAGGTTCCCCAACAACCGGAGCGGCAGTTGTCTAAAGCTGTTGGCTGACTGTAGAATATATTCCCTAAAAGGGCTTTCTTGTCTCCTCTCAGTCAGAGAGGATGCACCTAACCCTGCAGAGACTTAATGGATCAAAGTGGTGGAATAATAGTGGGGACCCTGCCCTCTCAGAATAGAAGGGGAGAGGGGATGGGGAGAGGGACTTTGTGAGATGTGGATAAGGAATGGTGGCAGTAATTGGGTTGTAAATAAATAGGTAAAGAAATAAATAAGGAAATAAATAAACATACAAACAAATAAATAATATTACTCACAGCAGGGAAGGGGGTGTCAGTATACACAAATGTGGAGAGGAGATATTTCACTGGAAACAGCATAAGGATTTTAATATCAAAGTCCACTTCAAGTATTTCATTAGAAAAACTGCAGGTCCTAAAGTTCCTAAGCCATGCTGCCAATGGGGTATCTAGTCTTCATGTATGAGAGGCTATGCAGGACATTTCTCATTCAAACTGCTACAGATCTAGTCATCTATATTTAAAAAAATAGAAAGTTAAGGAACAGCTGAAATGCTCATTTCATCTGAGTTTAAGTTTATGAACCTAGTATCTGTTTCCTAATGATTGTCAGCCTTTTGGAAAGATTATTTTCAATTCTGGGTACTACAGAATTCTTGTACAGACCAAAAGAGAAGAAAAGCCACATAATTACAGACCTATTGACACCTGAAAAATCCATTTGCTATATTTTACTTCCATCAAAGAGATATCTTGATCTCATGTTAAAGCTCTGTAATGTGAGGTGATTCGTTTTTTTATTTATATTTTTTGATATTTTTAAAAGTAAGTTTGTTATATTTACTTATTGCCGAGGCATAGGAAATTATGATGTCTGATTGATACCAAATAAGAGATACTAAAAGTGAAATAATTGAATGTGAGACACTGATAATTTATGAGACTAATAACAATCCTATAAATAAGAAGTGACTCATGGCATGGGCTGCCGACCCTCACACATTTGCTCAAGTGTCCTTCAGTCACAGACCTAGTGCTGCACCGCACTGCACAACATGTGCTAATGCACCTCATCTAGAAAAATCTTGCAGCTACTTTATATATTTTTTCATAAAGTTTAGTACTAAACCTGATTGTAAGTGTTTCTTTAAAATCCGATAGATAGCACCATAAATCATACTTTTCACTTGATACCAGTGGTGTTTCAGTGACAGTTCAGCTCACTACAGTTCTTTCCCTGTTCTTTGCCCTTGACTTCAGTGTGTGCTTACCATGTCTACCCTTGGATGGTTTGCATCCCCTTGTTTTCTCTCTTCATCTTCATTACTCCTTTCTAATGTTTGTTTTGATTTTGCTTTGGGCTCCGCAGTCAGTTCTCACTCCTTTCACCCTCCTCTCATTTTCTTCCTCTCTCATATCCTGTTCTATATTCCGTGGCCTAAACACCCTGTTGAATCGGATTGTTTCATAAAACTCTCCGTTTGTAGGTTACATCAGATTTGTCACTGTTTTCACAGTGTAACTAAGGTTAAAATCACTGTTTTCAATACGAGCATATTGCATCCTGTGTAGAATGAATAATGGTAGCTTCGTGTTTCTTTCTTGTAATTTCCCCCCTTATATTACTTTTCAGATTAACCTTGGTTCTCAAGTGGTTTTTAGAAGATCTTTCACTGATACTAAGGCTACTATCAGTCAAACTGTGTGAGGAAATAAAGGCAACCACAAGATTGTCTTGAGGCCTTAAGATTCTGGAGGGAAATTAAATTTCTCCTTGATATTCTTTGTAACTGATCACAGACAATGGAGCTGTAGCTTGCTGAAAACACTTATGTTTCTCTATTTAAAATGTCCTTATAAAACATTCTTATAAATTACACTTGGATTTCACAGATGTTTATTATTTTAAAACTTTAGGCTTTCAGTTTTGAAACTTGTGTATAAACTGAGAAAAAACGAGAAAGTCAGTTTTAAGCAAGTAATTGCTGAGCTTTGTGATACACAGAAATGCTTCCCGATTATTACTGAAACAGAAAGATTTTGTTTGGACACCAGTAGCTGTTTCACATTAGATTACCTAGCTTTATCCCTATCTCCTTTTATGGAACTCGTTGCCCGTTTTCACTTTTATGGCTCTGGGCATCATGCCCAGCTTGGATGAATGCTTGTTTATTATAATTTATTTATCCAGGATAGTGGTTTAGCTGGGTGCCTTAGAAATTATTATAATTAAAGTAGCAGAGAATATAGTTCTTAAACATTTAAGTGTATTAGGCCATCAAAATATTTCTCCACAAAAATTTGAATAACGAATTTATGCAAAAATGTTTTTATAATTTGGTTACCTGGTAACTACTTTGTCTTTAAGCCGATTTAGAGTGGTTCATGTCAAAACTGACTTAAATCTCTTCTTTTTACTCCAGGGATCCTATTAATTTCATCTCAAAATAGTGTTAAACTTAAAATCTGAGGAAGTCATGCCGTGGGCTCTTGGGGCAATGTCCAGGTTAGTCCAGAAACTGCTGTTTCACAACGTTCTCCTCCTACTCCTTGTTCTGATATTCTTTTTGCACTCTTTTCTACAATGTCCCCTGATCCATGTAAGAGGTGATACAGACGCAGTGCTTAGAGCAAAGTACTTCTCACTCGTGTACTCTCAGCAGATTGACTGGCAAATGTTATTTCATTTCTGAATAATTTATATATATAATATATATATGTGTGTGTGTTTACATTTATCTAATTTATAATCTTATAGCTTAAAACATAAATGTCCAGATATACTTGTATGATGAATAATTTCCATCATTTCTTCATATTTCAACACCCATTTCCTTTTGGACTCTCTTTTCTAAGTCAAGTGCTACTTTATTACACAAATATTTGTGCAGCATTCATTTGTGATCTTCCTCTGTTTCATTTGAAAAACCAACATAAAGGGATATTTCTCTTTCTGACAAGTTAGTGTTGTCATTTCTAGTTGTATGATTATTTAAGAATCTTAAAATGGTGAATTTTTTTTCCTTTTATTCTAAACCTTAGTGTTATAGATTGAAGTAATATGTCAGTAGAAATCTTTTGAAATTTTTAGTGTCACTTGATTTCTATCTTCAAGTTTATATAATTTACACTTCATATTTGGAGGTCAAAAATGTTAATATGTAGGCACAGATTTATCTTTTTGTATTCTAGTTTGAAATTAGGGGTCAATTCCAAGGAACACTTTCAATAGGACAATACAATTTTCTAGTAAAAATTCTTATTTACAGTTATGTACTTTATTCTCATAAAAATCTTTTGCTTTCATATAGCTCTTTATCTTTTATACTACATTTACTTAAAAACACACCAACCATGGAGTACACATGGTGGGACTGATTGTTCTGGCAGCATGTGTATAGTGGAGGATTGCAAAGTCGGTCATCAATGGGAGGGGAGGTCATTGGGGAAGGTTCTGTTGCCCCAGTGTAGGGGAATGTCAGGGCCAATAAGTGGGAGAGGGTGGAGTGGCAAGCAGGGGGAGGGGGGAGGAAACAGGGGTTTGTTCTTGTTTTTTTTGTTGTTGTTTTTGAGGGGAAACTGGGAAAGGAGAAATCATATGACATGTAAATAAAGAAAATATCTGATTAAAAACAGGAGTCCATTTAGAGGTTAGGTTGGGTGGGGAGTGGGGAGGAGGTGTGGGATGTGGAGCAGTAGAAGGGTGGATGGGGGGCAGGGAATGGAAAGTGGAGTGTATAAAGTAAATTAATTTAATAAAAAGAAAAAAAACAGAGATCATCAAAAAAAATCTTATCAGGACAACTCTTCACTAAAAAGTTTAACAACTGACATCTAGTACCATCTTAGAAAGCCCTCACTAAGGGAAAAGAACATGACAGTCTTTAAGATTTGCCAGCTGCATTGGTGAGCTCAGAAGCTGCTGCTTTTGTTAAGTTTTAGTAGGGAGTTCTATTCCATATTGTCAGATATTGATGTAGTGCTTCATTGAGTAGTTACAGTGAGATGAAAAGCAATCCCAAGAAGTTACACTCAACAGCATTTCTTCCCCGTGACTATTCTTTCTGGTTATTATCTGGTTATTTTCATGAAACTCATCTAGCATTAATGTTAAATGTCCCTTTTTTTTTTTGAATGTAGGTAGATTTAGGGACATGTTACTATCCTACTGATCACTAGAGATTTCTACAAATTTGACAGTTTAGGAATGACTGTTGCCAATAGAATATATAAATAATTCAATCATGGTAAAATGTTAAAATATGCACAAAAGCATTCTTTTAAGCAAATTTCTATTCAATAATGTATGTGTTCTTGGTGGCAGTTATACATATATATTAATGACATAACTTGAATTTAGGTGAGCAGTAAATCACAGATGTTTAACTATGTGCACAATATTACATTTTCCTCTTCCTGTTTTTTAGTGTTTGAAAATTTATATTTCTGATTTTAGAAAACAAAATCTTCATATTGTTTATATTTGTGAATTTATTCACAGTCTTCTTAGAGTGAAATTGCAGAAATATTTCACTTGATGTGTAAAATGTACATTATAATGTTTATTTTATACCACAAAGAAAAACCTAACTGCTTTCATGATAGATATATTTCTGAAATGTTTGAAATCAAATTTTAAGTTTAGTAGAAAATATTAATGAAAATATATTAAATGAATTAATGTCATTTATTAAAAGTAGGTCATTAAACAAAGGTATATATGTTGGGAATTTCAAATTATGTCATCCAAAATATTGATAAATTTCATAACTGAACATGTCAGTTCTTAAAGAGCCAAGAATTTTATAGCATATTTTATATCTCTGTTAAATCAATAATTTATGTCAACAAAGTTCTGAATGCTTTGATTTAGATTAAGATAGATGATCTGAGTATCTCCTATAACCATTCTAAATGAAAACAATGCTTATTTAGTAACCTTTATTCTATGGATCATCTTGAAACCAGGTAGATATTGTGAAGGCACGAGATATTAAAAAGTACTCAATAGTACCATTGTAATACTGGAAAGAAAAAACATTCCTATACAGTAAAAAATAAGTAATGATTTTAATTTTAACACTTGATCAGATTGATTACAACTACAGCTTATAACTTATGATATGTAATTCACTATCATATAACTTAGTTATTGCAACAGTTCTATATTGAGAATACCATTATAGTAAAGTAATACTGTTATTTTCGTAAGTATGTTAAAACCAAAAGAAATTCCAAACTTTATCGTACATGAAATTTTGTTTTAAGTTTGAATTAATTTAATTTAGAGTAAAATTAAAATATTTTGTGGTCATATAGCATTAAGAAATAAGCATGACTAAAATTTTTATGAGCTGTAGGATACAAGTAAGAAATAATCATGATAAACTGATTAATGCAATAAATAGAGTACAGAACTTATATGAAAACTGGAAGCATAGAACCTAGGAGCCTAGTAAATGAAAGTATGGCAGAAGAAAATATAAAATGAAAAAAGTATGACACATCATCAAAATATGGAAATTGACTATCAGATACATCCTTTCATTTAAAATAAAAAACACTCAAAAATTATGAATATGTACATATACATCAAAAAGTATAGTGGGAATGGCAATATAATAAAGAAAATATTTGGTAATCCAGGCATATTAGCCAAATTACTACTACTGCCACAAAACACTATGACCAAAGAGCAAATATTGGATGAAAGTGTTTATTTGACTTATACTCTCTATGCTCTCAAAAAATATTTTCCAGAAGATTTTACCTCAGTTATGCTGGTCTCTTCTTAATCATCACTAATTTCTTAGCTCCTCTGACTAGTACTAATTGAGCCACTAAGATAAAGATTTCACTTTAATAGTTCTGCTATCTTGTTAATCACAGCTGATTTTTCAGTTCCAGTTAACCGGAACCACAGACTCTTAAATCACAATAACAAATAGCCCTGATAGAATCTTTACATCTGAAATTTCACAAACCAGGCCTCCATCTTCTGAACTGCTATCAAAGTTCTTAGCTTCCAAGCTCCTACAGAATATCCTACTGAAGTATCAATACTCAAAGTTCCAAAGACCTTCCATGATCCTCCAGAATACACATGGTCAAGTCTGTCACACCAATAATCCACTATGTTGGTACCATTTTGTCTTAGTTAGGTTTTCTGTTGTTATCACAAGACACCTTGACCACATATTAAGAAGGAGAGGAAAGTATTTATTTGGCTGACATTTTTGTCATTGCTGAAACTTAAGACAGTTACTCAAGCCAGGCTGGAACCTGGTGGCAGGAGCTGATGCAGAGGCCATGGATGGGTTCTGCTTACTACCTTCCTGCCTATGACTTAGAGGCCAGCAGTACCAGCCCAGGAATGGCATCATCCACCATGAGCTGCTCTTTCCTCTAGTGATCATTAATTGAGAAAATGCTCAAGAGCAGGATCTCATGGATCCACTTCTTCAAATCAACCAAGTCCCCTTTTCCTCAGATGACTCTGGCTCGTATCAAAATGACACACAAAATCAGCCAGCACCTAATGAATTTAGACAGGAATTAGAAAGAAAGAAAATAAAAACAATCATTTTCAAAGTCTAGAATATATGCTTTTGAAGTCTTCAAATAATAACTTTGAAACTTTAAACTTAAATTTGAATTACATCACTGAACTTTTCTACTTCCACTTTCCTCCTCCAGCTTGTACTAGATTTAGGATTCAAACCCTTCTCATGAACCTTCTCAAGTTGAAAGCCTCTTTTATGTATTTATATGTACACACACACACATACACACAGACACACACACCACCACCACCACTACCAACAACAACAACAGAAACCCTAACTAAGGCAAATTGGCTACAGTATAGTGGATTATTGGTGTGACAGACCTGACTATGTGTATTCAGATTGTGGAAGGTCTTTGGAATTTTGAGTGTTGAGACTTCAGTAGGATGTTCTACTATAGGAGCTTGGAAGGGAAGAACGTGTGTTTGTGTGTGTGTGTGTGTGTGTGCAGATGCAAATATACATGTATAAACAGAACTTCCTTAGTCTGTATTTGTTTCTTCTGTGTATATGTTTTCCAGGCCAACCACTCTGAATCTGGCAACTAGTAAGAGGTCTCTTCCCTCTGAAAGGCTAGTTTTTCTTCTCTCAGAAGTCAATAGTTTCCTGTAGCACTTTGTCTAGGGGAGAGACCCTATGAAGTTTTGTCCTTTCCTGATTAGAGGGCTAGTGAAGTCCTGGACCTTAAAATAAAATCTTCTACTGCTACAATGCTATGACAGATCCTATTACATCATAAAACATACTCTGTATTTCTTTCTATCTGATAGGAGGAAGCTTCCCTCTTTTTTTTTTAATTATTTTTTTTATTTAGATATTTTCTTTATTTACATGTAAATTTCTCCATTCCCAGTTTCCCCTCCAAAAAACAAAGAAACAAACAAAAACAACAAAAACAAACCCCTGTTGCTTCCCCCTTCCCCATGCCTGCCACCCCGCCCTCTCCCACTTTCTGGCCCTGGCATTCCCCTGCACTGGTGCTCAGAACCTTCACAGGGCCGAGGTCCTCTCCTCCTATTGATGATCGATTTTGCAATCCTCTACTATACACATGCTGCCTGAACAATCAGACCCCTCCATGTGCAGTCTTTGGTTGGTGGTTGAGACCCTGGGAGCTCTGAGGGTGCTACTTAGTTCATATTGTTGTTCGTCCTAAGGGGCTGCAAACCCCTCAGCTCCATTGGTCCTTTCTTTAACTCCTTCACTGGAAGCTTCCCTCTTGATGACTGATCAAGGCATAAATCTATGAGCATAGCATAATATCCTTAGTAGTCAGTTTTTACTAGTTTTTCATTATTATTATTTTTAGTAGAAGAATGTGGGCTCCCTCCCCCTTTTGCCTCAAGAGTCAAAAGTGAAACAAAACAGTGCCTGATCCAGGACTGAGGATGCCACCTGTGGGGAGTATGCCTGACTACCTTAGATCAAAGACTTTTGTGAAGTACCTTTTCCTCCAGTCTCTTGTTTATGTTAAATGGCTTGGTATCCAGTTGCCCTTGGTTTTGATATTGCCTCTGGATATATAAACTCAGTTCTCTCCTAAGTAAAGTGACACCTCGATACAGCTACCTGGTGTCCATGTCTTGTCTCTCTCACCCACTTGTATTCACAGGTACTCAATAATCTCCAGTCCGAGAGTACCCAACGGAGTGAGGGTCCACTAGAAAGACTCCCACAGAAGAATAGGATTTGGTTTTAACCTAAGTATCTAGTCTCAGGTTTGGATCAGCCACACAGAGTCAGGTATGAATTTCTTCTCATAGACTGGGCCTGAGGTGAAATCAGATATTGGTTGGTTACTTCTACAAGTTTTGTGCTCCCATGAACTGGTATATCTTGTACTAGGATACCGTTTCACATTAAAGGATTTGTTGTGGGGCTGGTGTTTACATTTCTTTTTCAGTAGCGTGCACATGAATGTTCAGTATTAAAGATAGTGATGAAGATTCTATGTAGGCACCAAGTGAACTTTTTATTTTCAATGAATTGTCTAAGTGGTGTTTAAGCAATGGGGGTGGGGGGCAGCTGTCAGATTGTGGAGAGCAACATATTGTCTTGGCAACAGGAATTATATGTAACTCAATCCAAGTACTAGAGAGTTTCATGTGCTCAGAAAAGAAGACCAACTGAGAAATCTTGCTTTTCTCATTATTTGGAGATTTCATCTACAATGAGTCTATATATGTGTTTACCATTTATTTAATTATTCTTTAATCTTTTTTTTACACTCCAGACTTTATCCCCCTCCCAGTCCACCCTCAGAATGTTCCACATCCCACACCTCCTCTCTACCCTAGTCTACACAAGGATGTCTGCAACTCACAACTCCCACCCCACCAGATCTCTTCATTCCCTGAGAACCCAAGTCTCTCGAGGGTTATGTGCATCTTCTATGACTGAGTCCAGACCCAGCAGTCCTCCGATGTATATGTGCTGGGTTCCTCATATCAGCTGGTGTATACTGCCTGGTTGATGGATCAGTGTCTGAGAGATCCAGGGGTTCCAGGTTAGTTCAGGCTTCTGGTCTTCCTACAGGATCTCCATCCTCCTCAGGTTCTTACAGCTTTTCCCTAATTCAACTACAAGGGTCAGAAGTTTCTGCCCATGTAAATATCTGCATCTGACTCTTTCAGCTGATTGTTGGGCAGTCATGATAGTGCCCTGTTTGTAAGTACACCATAGCATCAGTAATTGTGTCAGGCCTTGCGGCCTCCCCCTGAGGTGGATACTAATTTAAGCCTGCACTGGGCCTCCTTTTCCTTGGTCTCTTCTCCATTTTTGTCCCTGCAGTTCTTTTGGACAGGAACAATTCTGGGTCAGAGTTTTTGACTATGGGATGCCAACCCCATCCCTCCACTTTATGCCTTGTCTTTCTCCTAGAGGTGGACTGTACAAGTTCCCTCTCTCCACTGTAGGACATTTCATCTAAGGTCCCTCCCTTTCAGTCCTGAGATTCTATCATCTCCCAGGTCTCCGATATAGTCTAGAGGGTCCCCCCACCTTCGGATGTTTCATTTCTTTCTGCAGGCCCTAGAGGCTTCAGTCCTGTCTCCCAACCCAATGCGTGATCATGTTCCCCTCTTCCCTTCCCTGTCACCTTTCCCACCCAGGTCCCTCCCTTACTCCCCCACCTCCTGTGATTGCTTTCTTTCTCCTTCTAAAGTGGGATTGAGGCATCCTCACTTGAGCACTTCATCTTGTTAGCCTTCTTGAGTTCTGTGGATTGTATACTTTTTTTGGCTAATATCCACTTATTAGTGAATGCATAACATGTACATTTTGGGTCTGAGTTATCTAACTCAGGATAATATTTTCTACTTCCATCCATTTGCTTGCAAAACTCAGGCTGTCCTCGTTCTTAATAGCTGAGTAGTCCTCCATTGTGTAAATTTATCCATTCTTCAGTTGTGGGACATCTGGGTTGTTTCCAGCTTCTGGCTATGACAAATAAGTCTGCTATGAACATAGTGGAACAAGTGCTCCTGTGGCAAGGTAGGGCATCTTTTGGGTATATTCCATAGAGTGGTATATAGAGTGGGTCTTCAGGTAGATCTATTTCTAAATTACTGAGGAATCTCCAGATTGATTTAACCAGAGACTTATATTTTAGCTCAGAATCTTGGCCCCTTCTTACTTTGCATCAGCACTTGATCCTCTGATTCAGCATAAAGAATTGAAACAGGAAATCATGGAAGGTAGGAGGTGGGGGGACCCTCTACACTGTACCAGAGACCTGGGAGATGAGAGACTCTCAGGACTGAAAGGGATGGGCCATAAATGAAATGCTCTACAGTGGGAAGAGGGAACTTGTAGAGTCCACCTCCAGGAGAAAAACAAGGCATCAAGAAGAGGGATGGGGTTGGCATCCAATAGTCAAAAACTCTGACCTAGTATCCATCCATATTTTCCATAATGATGTATTCCATTTCACTATTCCCGGGAGATATATCTGCTCCTTTTCAGACTCTCACTCTATATCTAATCATTATTTTTCCTTATAGTATGACCCCTCTAATTCATGGACATCTCATAAAAAGAAAAATTTGTACACAAAAGTAATTCATCGAATATTACCATTTCAAAAAACATACTGACACTACATAATAGATCATAGTATTGGACAACATATCATTCATTTGTTTTGAGATATTTTCTTCAAAAAAGAGTTTATATAGGAAGTGTGTACTTATAGGAAGTGTTCAAACATACTAGTGTAAATAAATCAGATTAATCTAGAGACACTTCTGAAAAAGCATAAAATCATTTTGAAGTAAAGTAGTCAATGACAGAGATTACTGTGGTTTTCTTTTAATATATATCACATTGATTTTGAAGCATATTTACATTTATTCTTTGATAATTTTTACATGTATACAATGCAATATTTTGATTATGATCAACGTTTCATAAGAAAACTTGTTCCATATCTTTTTCAAAAAATATAGTCTGCAATTTATTTTAGGAAGCAAATGTTGTCTTTTGCAAGTAAATTATTTATTTTTAAAAGTTATGTCCTTTAAATCTATGTATCAAAGATATGTTAATTCTGCTTTCACTTTGGTCCACAAGGTAAATATTAGCTTTTATTCTTTGTACACACTGCCATAATATACAAGGTAATTGTGTTTGCTGAGTTGATACAATCATTCTACATTTGGTCTTTCATATCCTGCACAAAGAGAATACTAATATAAAATCCTAAAGAACTAGATATATCTCCTCAAAATTTGATAAACCTAATGAAAAATATGGCAAACTCAATTGTAGAACATCTCTCATGTTCCATAAAAACATAGATTTTACTTGCTGCAGAAGGGAAAATCAGATTCATTTCAGTGAAACAATGAATATTTAAGCTAAGCAAACAGGTGTTTCATTAAAATATCATGCAAAATACTACTTTACTACAAGAATTTTTATCCAACAGCACTAATAAAAGATAAAATAAAGAAAACATTTGAAGTCAAGATGTTTAAAAAATATTTTGTTTTTTAAAAAGTAACTGGAGTTTTTAAAAACCTTAAGATACGTAATGATTTTCTCTGCATTGCATTTAATGATTACTTTTGATTAATTCAGTATTTGTAACTTTAGCTTAGTTAACAGTTAAAACATTTTTATTTAATAACACTTGCTACAAAAATATCCATTCTCAATTAGCAATAAATTATTTGCTGGAGCCTTACCTTATTACTAAATTTAAATTTTATGAACTCAAAATTTTTATAATAATGATTTTTCATTCTGTATACTTTTATTTACTTTTTTTATACAATATGTTTTGACCATGTAAGTAACCTATTCCCCCAACATAGATAGATGCAAACACCAGTATCAGTTATACATGTGGGAATAGTGTTTTTGATCACTGTGTAAAGCATACCCTTGTGTTATTCAAATGCTGAATTTTCTGCCCTTCTAACTTGTTTCAATGGGACATGACGTTATAATGCTTATACCAAGAATCTCTTGTCTCAAGTTTGTATAAACAATTTTTACCATTTATTCTTTCTTATCAATAAATAATGATCATATAGTCCCTGGGCATAACAGAGAATAGGGTGGGTCATTCACCAACCAGAGGAAGGAGAGGGGGAGTTTCAGATCAGCCAGAAGGGTGGAAGATTTGGAGCCATGTGGAAGGGGTGTGGAAAGAGATCCTGGAAGCACACCTGAACCCAAAGAGCCAGATCAATAACAATATGCAAGTAGCATGGGATAAGTCTGGGAAATAGCCAGATTACCATAAAAGGCTAAGATAGATCATTTAAATTCTCAACTATTGAGGTGCAGGTTTAAATAACTATTGTTTGTACTATTGTTTGTATGGTTACTGGGGCTAACAAATTAAAGAAGTCTATTCACTGGATTTATTCATTGATAACATTTATATAGAGAATAATTCATTTACCCATACACACTATTTTTTAGAAAATATATATTCTAATCAAGGCTTGTTTAGTTAATGAATAATTTATCCCATTAAAAGAATAAAGGCCAAACAGAAATATAATGGAAGCCTCAGACCAACTACTTAACCTTTCACATCTTCTTGGAAAAAGATTATTCATACTCGAGGCTAGCATCTACATATGAGTGTATTCTATTTGTAGTTCTTCTTAGTTTAATTTTAGAGATAACATTTGCATAAAAGTATTTGTTTCTGAAGGAGATGTTTTATAACAAATGACCAACTAAGTAAATGGCTGGGTGAATTTTTAGAGAGTTGTACATATTTTGGTTCTACTTTTACTTTTTATAGAATAAGGGGCAAGTTATTATGTTAAATTTAAGAAAAATTATATATATGTACATATACTTTAAATATTTAAATATATCATTTTTTATAATTTTTCATTAATTTCAATTATTATGAATCAGATCACATATATTATATAAACAGGACAAAAGCAAATTTAGTAATCACTTATGCTTGTATGTCATAATATATGTCATAGATTATCAATATTTTTTCATACAATTTAGTTTAACATTTTCAACAAAATGCAAATTTTTTTAATAATTAGTTTTGAACCTAAAAATGGGCAGGAAATTTAAACTCTAGTTGCAGTTGACTTTGCTTAAGAACAGTGAGGCAGCTTGACTTCAGCAGTTAGCACGGCACATTATGAACTCAACAGGAGCCTACACCAATCTTTCAGAACCCTGCTGTATTCCTGGATGAGTCTCTCCTTATGTTGGAAGAAAACTCATTCTTATTCAATGTATGACATTAATCAAACAGTAGTGTTCCATAGACCCTTCACCCTGCGCTTGTTTATTACTTCTGATTTTCACCCTGACCCAGTTCCTATGCAAGAGGTCAAAACTGAAAAAATGTCACCACAGAGAAAAAGTTGTAATCTTTCTATTGGAACATCTTTACAAAGCAGAATTTATTATTTTTATAATAATTTTTCTAAAACACTTGGTATTGAGATGCTACAAAATCAGTACTGAAATTTTTGTTATGATTTGTAGCACAGATTATTACATTTTATTCACTCGTGTTCTCTTTTACAATAAATATTTCTTTTTATAATTTATTTTATTTTTGAGATTATGCATTTTTACAAAATGTGAAGGATACGGTTAACAAAATACATATAATAAGACATTTACTGATACTTAATTATAAATAAATTTATTTGGAAACAGCATTCGATATACACTTAAATTTACTATTTAACATATACAAACACATTTACATCTTAAGTTAAATTTGATAGTTTATTTTTACCTAAAGAATTACTGTAGGATATACAGTCATTTCAATTTTTTTTCAGAATTAATCGATGTTTACCTTGTCTATTTTGAAACCTAAGAAATGTTTCTTTTGAAACATTCAAAAGAAATACTGACTTGGCACTTACATCCTGAAGAATAACAGTCTGAAAGTACTATACTCTTGCTTTCCATAATTAAACCTTTATGCTGGTAGTAGTGCTGAATTTTTTGAAAAGCATCGCAAGAGCAATGTAAACCATAATACTCTATAGTTTTTAATGACAGCTAAGCTCCTGCTCATGTAACCAGTGCTGTGTGGCATGATGGCGTGCTCAGTTTTAAGTGAACATATCATGTGTTCATAAACAAACCTGCAGTGAAGCTATCACATTGCCACACGAGAGTACTGTAAGGAACAGCTGGGAACTGTTATCCTTTTGATAGGAAATTAATTTTTAGTCAGTAGTTGCTCAGAAATATGGTAATGCTACCAGGATTTTTGCAGTTTTCATTTTCAGTTATTCTATGCCACAGGCATTATTCTCAATTTAAGATGGTGGGCAAATTTTCTCCTCATAATAAGAGCCTATAAAGTCACATGAAGAAGATTTCATAATAACATCAGTAAACTATCCTCTAATCACTAAATGGTACCAATATCTGGGAAGAGAAAAATCTACAGCTTTCAGAGGTTTTTTTTTTTTTTGAAAGTTAGGAAAAGAAATTCAGAGATACAACTGTTACCACTCAGTCTAACATAGGCTACCTATTGTTACAACTACGTTTTGTGACTCTAAATTCTATAAGTAATCCATCATCCCAGAGTATCATCATTCATAATCTTATAATTAACCACAATAGTGGGTTCCTAAACTAGAATCCATAGACTAGTTAGTGTTGTTGTTGTTTTCTTTCTCAGTGTTACCCTTTCTAGAGTGGATAGATGTCTGTTCAGTTTTACTCAGGAATGGTTATAGAACAGGATTTTTTCAATCAATATAAATTATAGAAAAATGATATAAATAATATAAATCACAATATCATCAAGCAATAATTTCAAAAAATACCAGGCATAAATTGAATGGAAAAAAATATTTTCATGTAATCATTGTAAGTAGACTCCTGCATATGATGAACCATTCCAGAGAAAAATATGAATTTACTCAATAGGAATAAAAGTTCGTTCAATAAATGGTATTAACACGCACTTTTAACTGACTCTAAAGGATTATATGATCTGATTTAGGTACAATTGGATTTTTGTCCATGATGTCACTATGCACATCAACATCAAACTCCAACATGGAGGGAGAACGTGTTCATGAAGATTAAGCTCTAAGAGAGGAGCTACTGGGAGAGGAAAAGTGATGGGGTTTTTCTTTTTTTTCATAAAAAAAATCTATCTCATAATAAGTCAATTTTACTTTAAGACTTTGGTTAACCCAAGTTGATCTTCATGGGAAAAATAAAGGACACAGGTTAAGTGGAAAGAGAAGTTAGTTTGAAAACAAACTGTGAGAGAGAATATAAAGTTGCAAGATATATAAGTTTTTTATAATATAAATTCATTATTATTTTTTATTAAATTTTTTAATATTTAATTGTTTAAAGGATTCCATGATCGTTTCCAAGCTCTACTGCATCTATCTAACTTCCCCTTCTTGAAATACATCTCCATTTCAATTTTATGTTAAAATATATTCATATATATTATATATAATATATATGTGTGCATTTATGGGACACAAATGTTTATAGAGACTTGTAAAGGGCAAGTGGCATTTAACAGTTTTAATTTGAAAATAAAGAAGTCATGCATTAAGTGTTGGTTGAAACTTCTGTTGTTTTGGGGAGATGTTAGGAAGCTTAGAAAGTGGCCTAAAATAGAGAACTTAAGACACACTGGCTATCCTGGAGAAGTGTACTGGTGTACTGGGGAAGAGGAAGAAGTTGTCTTTAGTATTGTATCCAGTGGTGAGTCTATAAGATTCCAATTGATAGTTGCACAACTATATTCATGAGGACAGTGTGGGAGATGAGTAACGAGAATGCTTTATATACATGTGTGAAATTGTCAAAAATAGTTATAATATAAAATAAAGCCTTCACTATAAAATAGTGAAGCTTATTGAAATTCATACAAACATCTGGACATACATGGTAAAACCCTAAGTTAACAAAAAAGATCATCTTTAAAATATTCTGTCTCAGTAACAAAATGCACATGTATTTCTACTTTTTACACTTATGTTTCTTCTTAATATGTAAGTTTAAAGGATGAGAAAATTTGGGATGCTAAGTTTCATCACTTTATCATTTTGAGTCAGCAGTTTAGACAACATTCTTTAATATAAGCAGTGACAGAACAAGAAAGCATTTCTAAAGAAATACTTAGGAGGCATTTAATTTATGTTTGTATAATTACTTCTATATTTTAATATCAGCATATTACCTTATTCTTGCTCCCACATCAATTGAATATTAAGTAATTCTGTCCCATATAGTTAATAGTAGATTCTTTAACACATAATTATGTGTTATGTTTTAAGCCTTTCTCTATGTCTGCAGCATCTTCCTTCTACCACTAACATGAGAAAGACAATACCTAAAAATTGTAGTTCTAATATGTCCTATGTTTACAATGATTGAAAACTCACAATACAGTTCTGCATCTGATAAAGTATGTGTTTTACAGGTATATCAATGTCTAAAGGTAAAAAACAAAACATACTCTTGGGATAGAATAGGAAACTGTCAATTATTCAAGGTTAGTCTAACACCATACTGAGAATATTTAGAAAGCTGTTCCCATGCTGTCCTGACACTTAAGAGGATAATCTCCTGCACAATTGAGAGCAGAGTAGACTTTAGCAATCATTTAAGTCTTTGCACATTAATAATTAAATCAAAGAAATTATCATAAGAATCTGTGTGTTTCTAGTGATAAAGAAAATCATTACTTACTGGCCCATCCTTCTTAAAGAGGCTCAGTCTTGCTGAGTCTGCACCACTAAATGCTGTTACTTTATCTGTGAAATTCTAGAACTATATTTGAAGCTTGCACTGGTATAAAAGATAATAATGTTTATCCCTTTTTACTGACACATCATTTGGAGCCTGGTATTATATAAGCCCATGCTTATTCATAAGTATACGAAAGAATATGATTGTTACCTAACATATAATCATTTTTACCCTGATAGAAAAATCACTTAGATAATTATTAGTAGAAAATATGTGAAAGTGATAATATTTAAAAGTAGCTAAAACTGAATGGATCTAAAATAAAAATAGGTCAATAAATGAAGAAAAAAGAAATACAGTTCTGTTTTTGACAGAGCATATGATTGCTATATCAGTGAAATTTATGTCAACAAAAGCTAAGTTCTTTTGTCTGTTCACCATCAGAACATTTATGTCTTTAATTTATCACAATTTAATAATTTCAAAATAAAATTCAATTGAGACAATCTGATGAAGACATCAGATAATTTTCATCATCCCCTTTCCTTAGAAGGCTATCATGGTACAGAAAGTCATATATACATTATATATTGCTTTCAAGAAGAAAGTTTGATATATTTTTACTTAAGAGAAAAATCATCTCATTGTTATGGTAGTATGTTAGTGTCCAAAATATGAGAAAGATAGATGAGAGAGAAAAGGGGCAAACAAGAAAATGGGTAGGGAGTAAGTTAGGGGAACAGAAAAAATGGGGAAATTATAATAACACATATTGTATGAAAATTTATCATGAATACTTACATTACAATGAGAAATAAACTATAATTTATATAAATGTATATAAATCAAACTTATATAAACAGAATGAATCACAAAATAAAAGATTTGTTACAAAGTAGTAATATTGCTTATCCCAGGAGTAAGTATAAATCCATCGCAATATTATTTAGATGTAGGTTAATGTAGGGTATTTGGTAGTTCATATTTTCTACATGTATAGAAATTAATTACAAATATAGATAATTTATTGAATAGAGAAAATTATTAACTTAAGACAGCAAACATTATTTATTCACTTTAAAACTTAATTGTCTTTAGCTTATCTTCACCCTGAATTTATGATGAGTATTAGATATCATTAGTTTTAGGGGGCTTATTATGTATTTTAATTATCCAAACGCAAATGCAGTTCGTTGGGTGCAGAGAATCAAAGAGGTTGTGTACTACCCCAAGAAATATACTTTGTCTTCTGCTGTAAAGTGCATTTTTCTTGGCTCCATCAATCAGAAAAAGCCTTCAAAGCTTTACACTTCATCTTTCCAACCCAGGTACATCTGTGCTGTGCCAGACCTCATGCCTCATTGAGTAGTAAGCATTTTAAACATATGCTTCTACTAGAGAGACAAATCTCTCACTAGTTAGTGCAGCACAAATGTGCATCATAATACAACTGCTTGTGTGTTAGCTAGAGATATTCTGATAAGAGTGTATGAAATATATTTAAATATAAAAATTTTGTTTACTTCAAATAAAATGCAAGTAATGGTCAGAATGCATTGAAAAGTTTGAAATAAGTAACTAAATACATAAAACATGTATATTTATGTACAGCATGGACATATGCTAATATGTGCACATACACACATACATTGATCATTTGTCTGATTGTGTACAGTAACAACTAGTACCATTTTTGAGATAGTTTATTTTTATATTAACTTAATTATTTTTAAACTGAAGAACTGTTTTATAGCAGGCTGAGAGGAAAAATTACAGGGTAGGCAAGCCGAAAAATCCCAGCTGCTGGGGAAGAGTAATGGTAAGAAAGTCATTCAGTTTAACTTAAGCATGGAGACCAAAGAAACAGCTTATTTCAAAGAACAAAAATTTAGTTTCTCTTCAGGATTTGATTTATATAGTCTAATATCAAAGAGTCAGAGGGGGGTGCTTGCTAGGAAACTTTTTTATTCTGAATGACTTACAGTATGTTTCTTGTTAAGTTCTCACATGTACTTTATTGATAAATCCATGCCTGAACAATGAGAAAATACTCTAGAGTTTGTACATAATATAATACTGTGATTACTTATATTATCAATCTGATATCATTTACATTAACTTGGAGATAATTCTTGGTGAAATGCCTGTGAAGGAATTTTACTTTAATGTTGAAATATTATCTGGTAATGATTGTACTCATTTTCACTTGTTCTTTCAAACTTTCATAGAATGTATTTTGACCATATTCACCCCACATCCTCTCAGACACACTCATCCTTGAATCCTCATGTAACTTTCATCTTCAGTATGTATTTTTTTTAAATCTATTGAGTCTGATTTGTGTTACTCATACACACTTGGAAGTTTGCTTGTCCACTGGAGCTTGGTCAGTCTACCCCGAGGAAAACTGACTCTCCCTCTCAAAGCTCTTGCCAACTTACTCTAGCTTCTCAGCTTTGGGGGGATCTTCATGCTCACCTCTCTTCTTACTTGTACACTTCCTAATCTGTGCACAAGAAGGTGTTGGATTATCCTGTTTCAACCATTCGAATATGCAGCTGCACTCTTGTGTCCTGAGTGCAGTTCCTTTTTGAGGGGGAGGGGTTTACTTGGTTGACAATTCCACATTACTGTTCATCATCAAAGGGAGTCAAAACAGGAACTCAAATGGTATGAACCTGGAGGCAGAAGGTAATACAGAGTCTTGGAGAAGTAGTGAGTACTGGCTTGCTTTCCTTTGCTTGCTCAGCATACTTTCTAATAGTACCCATGAAAACCCATAGTACCCATCCCAGGAATGGCTCCACACACCATGGGCTGGACCCTCCCACCTCAATTATTAATTACGAAAATGTCCTGCAGGCTCGCACTTTTTGACTGTGTTAATTCCCTTCCTCTGACTTTGGAAATTTTCAGCACCATTTTATAAAATGAACCTTGAGCTTTGGGAGGAAGGTGTTGTAAATTACATTGTCTTCAGGGATGAATGGTCTGTAGTCTCTTGTTTTCTGTATTTTGACAATTCCTGTGTCATTCACTATCAACTTCATAAGGAAGCATTCCTGAAGAGTATGGATAACAAAACTAATCAATAGCTATAAGGGTCACTCAATAGGAGGGGATTTAAAACTATGAAAATTAGCAAAGATTAGTGCTCTTGCACCCCAACCCTTCAAGGCCTATGATCTGTTGGGTTACTTGAAAAGGAAGCCAGGTATGGGTTTCGTCTTGTAGGTGTATGAACTAGATGTGACCAGCTACCTGTTGCCCATATGTCAATATCATGATAGATGTACACTTAAACTGAGTCATCATAAACTCTTCCTTCTTAAGTTGTAGTATTTTGACATTTCTCTTTTTTTATTTAATCTTCTATTTATTTATTTATTTACACTCCAGATTTTATTCCCCCCAGCCCTGGTCCACCCTCTGACTGTTCCACAGCCTATACACCCACAACCTCCTGTCCCCAGGAGGAGGATGTCTCTACCCCCACCCACCACCCAACCACCCCTCTAAACTTCCTGGGGCCTCCAGTAATTTGAGAGTTAGGTGCCTCTTCTCTGACTGAACCCAGACCTAGCAGTCCTCTGCTGGATATGTATTAGGGGACTCATATCAGCTCATGTATGTTGCCTGGTTGGTGGTCCAGTGTTTGAAAGGTCTTGGGGGTCCAGATTAATTGAGACTGCTGGTCCTCCTACAGGATCGTCCTCCTTCTCAACTTATTCCTGTTTTTATTTTTTTCTTTCTTTCCATAATTTGACCACAGAGGTCAGCAGCTTCTGTCCATTAGTTAGGTGCAAGTATCTGCATCTGACTCTTTCAGCTGCTAGTTGGGTTTCATAGGCCAATCATGATAAGCCCTTTTTTGTGAATGCTCCATAGTCTCAATAATAGGCGTTGGGAGGTCCTCTTTAATTTTAGCATCAAAGAGACCAATAGATAATAAAAATACTAATGTTTACATCGTTTCATTAGGACTCTACCATCATGGCCTTAGTTAATTTTATTTTCAGAAGAATACTATCTGCAAATGAAACTATTCACGTATTTTTGTTTCACAACAATTTTCTGTGTACATGTGAATTACTTGGTACATGAAATTGTGATATTTACCTCCAAAATATTATAACATTGTTTAACATAAAGTATATAAATTCCATCATAGCATCTATTTCCAGCAGAACTCTTAAAAAATAAATCAGTTTTTAAATCATTATTTCCTAAAATAAGTACACATAAGAAACTAATTCTACATACTTTTATCGCAAATTCCTGACCACACGTGAACATATGAGGTAAAACAAGTTATGTTTCATATTCTACAGTGATGTAAGCCATAGCATATAGATCCCCATCAAAAATGTCAGACAATGAAAGAAAAGATGGACAATTGTGGGGCAGTGGACAGCTCTGACAGCCAGAGTCCAGTAGAGCGTCCACCTGAGAACCCCAGAGACCTACTGAGCAAAGTAAATTTGTTCACAAGGGACAGTAGGTGTTCAGTGATAGCTCCTGAGATAGTGGCTCAGATTTCAGCCCAAACCCCTCACAGCTGCCCCTGCAGGAAATGTGTGCTCTATCAGGCAGACAATGCCTCAAGCTTCCAAGTTGGACACTACACACACAGTCATCTGACCACAAGCCTGACATGCCAAGCCCCATACGATAAAAGGGGCGGTTTGCCCCCTCCTTAGTCTCTTGTTCTCTTGCTCCCTCACTCTCTTACTCTTCTCCTCTTCCTCTCACTCTCTTCCTCTTCATCATCATCATCATCATCATCATCATCATCATCATCATCATCATCATCATCATTATTACTTGGTGTGTTGTTATGTGATTAACTAATGCATCTTTTCTTTTTCTTTTTTTTTTATTTTAGATATTTTCTTTATTTACATGCGAATTTCTCCTTTCCCAGTTTCCC
>NW_022196894.1:66351608-66362735 GCF_008632895.1 Mastomys coucha | reverse complement strand
CCGCCCGGATCTCTGGCCTAAGGCGCCTCCGGGCTGGGTGCTCCAGTCTCAGAACCTCACCGGAGAGAGAATGGTGGATGCTGCCCGGGTCTCTGGCTTAATGTGCTCTCTGGAGTTAGGCGATCCACTTGCAGGGAAGGGGCAGAGGAGGACGTTGAACCGCATCTCTTCTTAAAACACCCAACATATCTATGTACATTTATAGGTATTTTGGTTTTATGTACACACTAATATGAACATATGTGTCCTTTTGCAGGTTCCCATGAGACAGGTCAGTAGTCTGGGTTTCTTATAAAACTGTGTTCTGCTTTCTGAAATCACAATACTGACATATTTCTCTCTGTCTTGTAGAAAGCTGTTTTCTTGACATACACATTTATGATGTTTATTCTATGTGTTTAAGTAGAGGAAGTAATTCCTACTAATGTTTAAATATATGGCAATCTGAGCACAATAACTGTAAACTTAGTTATTAATAACATGACCACTGAGTACAGTAATATTTGGTGTTAACAATTAAATATGTATACTGGGGAGATATCCCATAACATACAAGTATACACCCATAGAAACTACGAATATATGTTACTGGCTTATTTTTTCTTTTCTGTTGTTGTTTGTTGCAGGAAATATTTAAATGAAAACCTCCCAGCAAGCTCTCATGCCCTGCCAGTACCGTCTGGCCTCATCACTATGTCCCGGTGGGCTCTTGCTATTTTCTCCCAGATAGCAAGATCATCTTGCTTACATACAAATGCTCTACACCCTCACAATCAGTATCTGGTGCCTAGTACCTGGTAAGAGCTTGACTCTTAAGGCTTAATTATCCAAACAGGTTCATATATCAATAAGATCACAATTTACAAGATGCCAATACAATAATTTCAGAGCCAAATGATAAAGACAATGTTTTAGCCCAATTATTCTAAGCTTGTAGTATCCTTAGCTACCTGTGGCTGATTGAAACCATGCAGGGCCTGGATCGTCATCTTCAACTGCCTCCATGATGATGATTCTCTGCTACCTTCCTGCTCTCTGACCTTTTCCCTCCTCAACTTCTAGCTCCACCTCTCTATTCCTGTCCAATCACAGGCCTGTCACTGCCCTAATGTGATTGGACAGAGAAAATAATGCAACAGTTGTTTGATACAATATAGTTTTGACCTTTATATATTTTGTTATTATACTACTTTTTGTTCTTGTGCTAGTTAACTGATTGTCAACATGACTGGATTTAGAGACAACTAACATACAAGTCATCGGACACAACGATGATGGATTTTCTTGTTCAATTTAATTGACTGAAATTCAAACGCTCAGGTGGGTTACAGCTTATAATAGTAACAGTGTGTGTGTGTGTGTGTGTGTGTGTGTGTGTGTGTGTGTAGACAGACAGACAGATAGATAGATAGATACGTGACAAATATCAAGCTTTTGGTTTTGCTTACTTTTCCTCATGTGCTCCTGACATTTTTTTTTTTTTTTAACTTTTCTGGTACTTTGCAGTACCTGCTCCAGATGGAATTATTTGCTGATACTAGAACACATTTTTCCACCTTTCAAGATGGACTGGAGAATAATGGTTCTTCGTGTATCTTCCAGTACTTCAGAAATGTTCTAATACCATTGTGACCCGTAGTCTCGGGAATCTCAGTGTCCCTAGCATTCTCGTTATGGAGCTACCCACTGCTGGACATCTCAGTCACTAGTGAGTAAACCAATCTAATAAATCCTTTTTCAGTATATGCTCATTTGATTAGTTCATTTCTTCTGGAGACCTGTGATGAATGCAGTGTACAATGATGTATTTCTGGGCAAAGCAAAGATATATAATATATAAGTCTTATTACTGGGAAGTTTTTGTGAATGTGTACATGAATTACTGTATCAAAATTAGAAAATGGGCAACAACATCAAAGATAGATATCTACATTACTGTGGGAGATCTGATGAGTAAGACCTTACTATCTACCAAGAGGTTTGATTTTTCCTCAGAGTCCTATAATAGATTTTCATCGGTAGCCAGACTCAACCTTTGACTTTCAGTGTTGAAACAAGCCACGAAGGCAATTATAATATAGTCAGCTACGTAGGGATACTTAACAGAGACCACCTGTTCACTTCACATGAACCAAGGTTATTTCATAACGATTTTGTGCCACAATTGATATGAACCAGATTTGAAAGAGTCTTAAAGGTGAAAGGGGCACTAGCAAAGTCCATGAATCTTGTAAACGACTTACTGCTATGCCACAGGATTTCTCAGCATTAACAGCATATAACTTAGAAATGAGAGACAGCACAAGAGGAGTTCAAATGTCACTAATAACTTTCATTTTCTGCTTCTTGAGAGAAGAGAAATCGAATTTAATCTTTTTTTTCCTCTTAGGATTTGAGTTCTAGCATAAAGTACATTATTGTAATAAATGTATTCCTGGAATATATGGGAGGAAATTATTAAGTTATCCAATATCTGATATTGTGCTGTATTTTACAAAGATAAAGTGTTTCATTGCTATTGAAAAAATAAAACATAAAATTTTCTTCCTTCCTATGTAAACATAAAAGTAATCAACACTAAGAAATATTGTTGTTAGTGACCTACAATGAGAAATACAAAGAAAATGGCAAAGTTTACCAGTACATCTAAAAAGTAATCACTAACTAATTTTTGCCAAAGTAATTATATTGATATTGGTGAGATGGAGCTAGTACTAATAAAGATTTAAAAGATATATTTTCTTGAGTTTTTCAAATTCTTATAGATGTGGAGTTTTATATTTTTAGAAATAAAAACAATTGTTGATAAAGTTTAAAAGTCTGCTATTTTATTTTATTACAGAATAAGATACACCCTATATGTTGCAAGTATTTAAAAGCATATGAATTCTTTTACATAGTCAAAAATTGGTATGTCATTTTATATCAGTGTTGACTGAGAAAATGTATAATATATCTGTAATAGTCATGGAACTTTATGTGTAGCACAAATAAAGATATGAGAAAATGTGCTATGTTATAGTATTAGGAATATGATCACAAACACATCTTTGATAACTCTAAGAAAACCTAGTAACAAAATAAAGCAAAATAAAAGATAAAATTCAAAATATCTATTACTCCTGTGAACTCTGATGTTTGAGTATTGGAGAATAGGCGCATACACAATATTTTATATGCATATGCATACGTTAAAACAAAGTTCTAATTTATCTTCATAAAAGTTCTATTTTCACGGCACTAAGAAACTAGTAATCATAGTTTATCTTTTAATTTGTTCAAGAAACAAAACCTTGTCATTTTGTACTTGTTTGGCATATAAAAGAAAGCAATTGGGTATTGCAGTGTCACCACATTTGGGAAGCATAGAGCAAATTACTCCACTTAAATCTCTCCACTGCAGAAAGAGTCATCAACTCCCACAAGCCATATGGGTGTCATCACAGATGATGGTGGTAATGCAATGAAGGCAAAATGGTGAAAAGTGTCTAATTGAGATTGAGATGGAAAGTATGTGAAATATGCAATATAAGGCAAAAAAAGATTGAATGTGTTTTATGAAGTAATTGACTAACATTATCATTTATATACACAAATCTATTTTCATGAATGCAAAGAAAACCATAGATTGAGAATGTTTTGGAAATAAGTAAAAATATTAGCTTTTGGTGTATCCAAATCTGTTCAATTTTTTCAACCCAAAGGCATGGCTAATGTTCATTTGACTTACTACTGTTCTTCCCATATGGATGCTATTTTATGAAGTTAGCTGTGTTGTTATCATTCCTCCAACATTCCCTAATTATCTTTTATGGAAATCTCAAGAACTGAACAATAGAAATTATTTTGAAAGACGAAGTAAAACTACACCCTGAATGACCATATGTTGTTCTATAGAACAAAATTTCAGCAACTTTCAAAAGATTATATTCAGATTTTTATGTTACTATAATAAAACAAAAGTGAAATTATGAAACCTAAAATCCCAAAAGGCGCAAAAATTGAGTCATATAATTGAAAATGTCCCAATGGATAAACTATCAGAACAAAAATAAAAAGTATTGTGAAAGCAGCTCTTAGAATATTGTAATAAATTAAGATAAATATTAAGCAGCAAAGAATGTTGAACGTTGCTATGTCAGTGAGTAAAATGTTGCTTACTTAATGAGTTCTATAGATGTTGCCTTCAGCAATGTAGTATTACTAAAAATTTATGGAGAATATCTAAGAGCCTTGGAAATAACCATGATTATTTAGAAATTGCAGTGAGATACCTTTGGCCCACAATTTGATAGGATATACCCTATTCTTAAAACTAGAAGATTGATTTGGTGAACAGAGGTATACAGTTGATGCTATGTCTTACCCTTTAATTGGTGAACCTAGAGGAAATACTAGACAAATTTGGAGCACAGAATGATGGGAAATACTATCCAGAGAATGCCCCACCTGGGGATCCATCCCATATATAGTCACTAAACCCAGGCACTATTGTGGATGCCAAGAAGTGCTTGCTGACAGAAGCCTGATGTGGGGCAGTGTCTGTTCAGGCAGCCTGGGCCCAGTCGAGTATAAATCTAGAACTCTGTAACCCCAGTGGGAAATATTTCTGCCTGCAAGGGGTGGAAGGAGTTCAGCTGTAACTCCTGGGACCTTGGCTCATGTTTCAATCCCAACCCCCCACAACCGCCCCAGCAGGAGAGGTGTGTGATATTGGTCAAGCCCTCTTACATGCAAATAAAGACTCTCAGCCTAAACCAATGAGAGATAACTGCTGTCTAAATCTGAGTGACCCCCAAAACTGTAATTATATCCTATCCAGGGAAGTAAAAGCTCATACTCCCTTTTCTGAGCCTTTTGTTCTAAGAGCTGTAATACTTGGGAAAAGGTCTGCTCTCCTGAAATGCAGCCTGCGCAGCACTCCTAGAAGACAGGCTCCTGCTCATTTTGCTAGGGCTTTTGCACCAGGTCAGGCCAGAGATCTCCAAGGAAAGCTTCCAGCACTCTGGCCCACAGCCTGATAGAGATGTCTCTTGAAAGGCTCTTCTAGAGCCCAACAAATACAGAAGTGGATGCTCACAGCCAACCATTGGACAGGGTCCCCAATGGAGAAGTTAGAGAAAGGACTGAAGACCTTGAAGGGGTTGCAGCCCCATAGGAAGAACAACAATATAAATCAACTAGACGCCCCAGAGCTCCCAGAGACTAAACCACAGACCAAAGAATACACATGGAGGGACTTATCTTTCCTGCTGCATATGTAGCAGAGGATGGTTTTGTCAGACAATGGGAGGAGAGGCTCTTGGTCCTGTGAAGGCTCGATGCCCAAGTGTAGGGGAATGGCAGGGAGGGGATGCAGCAGTGGGTGTCTGGAGGGAACACCCTCATAGAAGCAAGGAAGGGAGAATGGGATAGGGGATTTCAGGACAGGAAACTGGGAAAGGGAATAACATTTGAAATGTAAACAAATAAAATATTCAAGAATAGATAAAAAAGTAAAAAAAAAGTGAAGCTAAAAAAAGAAAAAGAAAAAGGAAAAAAAAAGAAAAAAAAAGAAAAGGCTCATGTACAGCAATTGATTTCAAATACAAAACAAACTCTATGACATTTTGTTTTTAATTTAGAGATTCTTTGTCTCATAATGGTTCCTCACTGCTTCTCTGGTTTGTGTTGTTTATTTTATTTTGTGCTTATTTTGCATATTTATAAGAGTTTCTCTTTCTGGAGTTTTTATGGGACTCCTAAGTATGGGAATGTGTGTGAATCCATGTATGCATGCTTTTTGATTTTTTGCCTCTTTTTCCTTTGGTTGGTGTTTCTGCTCCTGTTTTTTCTATTCTAGCTTGTTTTTGTTTTATCTTATTTTATCATTGATCTTTAGATGCCTATTTGTTTTCTAAGGAGAGAGGGAACAGTTGTGGATTTCTGCAGGGGTGGATATTGTAGGAAGTTGGGGGTAGGAAAACCATACTCAGAAAATATTATATAAAAAAAATCAATTTTCAAAAAAAGAAAAAGAGAAAAATAAGGTTAACCATTCAATATGTGTACAGAATTAATTGTGTGTTATGCCTATTGTTTTGTTTTTCTTTTTTATTGTGAAGGGGAAGAACTGAGAGTGCAACTGTTTTACCTTTTAAAAGATCTGACTAAGACTAAGAATTAAAGGAGAAATATATTTTAATTTTATATTGGAGTGATTGGAGAAAGGACTCAGTGGTTAGAAGTCAGTATTCTTCCTGCATAAAACCTGAGTTTGGGTCCCCTTTACCAGATTTAAAGATATAAATGCAGATAACATCAAAATCAGGACATCAAATACATCTGACTTCTGTTGCTCCTGCATTCATGTGGAAACACCAGCACTCAACCATGCCTGTTGGCATGTTACATGTTACATACATACATGTTACATGATATATTACTAATAATATATCCTTAAAATTCTATTTAAAATTATCACTATAAAAGACACAAATAGAAAAATAACTATATAAGTAACTTAAAAACTTTGAAAGTTTATTTATTCTGAAACACATTAAGTAATGTGTAAAGCAAACGACAAAGTGAAAGTTATTTACATTTAACACATCAAAAATGATGAATTGTTAAAAAGCCTCCACAAACAAAACAAAATAAAACAAATTCCTGAACACTGTTCTCATTTAGTGCTGCTGAGTTCTGAAGAATAAGAGAGTTAACCTCAACGACAAATGTAGAGGAAGAGTGTCAACATCATTACTCCTTCAAAGTTAAAAGAATGAAAAGGAGTGAAGCATACACCTTCACTTAAATGTATGAAAAGAAGAAGACTACATCTAAAAAGCTGCTAAAACTGTAAACTAGATTTAGTTTATTAATTAATCGTTATAGAATTTCATAAATGATTCATTGAAATAAAACCTTGTTGACATTTGCAGTAGGTGCTTATATTGTTACCATATGAGACATATATTCTAATTTTGAAAAGCAAAATATATTTCAATGCTTATTTAAAGACTTATTCAAGAATGTTTTTAAATATTTATGGGAAAAATTCATGTCAAAAATTGAATGTCCACCAAGAGTAGCATATATATTTATACAATGCTGTTTTTTTAATAAAACAAAACTATGAGTCAACCCTAAGTAGTTCAAACTTAATGTAGAACTCCTAAGTGGGTTACAATATTTTTGGTTTTCCTGTTAATTCTTCTAGTTCTCCAGCATAAATTGAATGTTAAATAAATTAGGAGCATTATGAGGAAACATTCTGTTGGAGGGGAGAATTTTGATTCAATTATGGATAATTAAATCATCTAGAATTTGATACTGCCCCTATTCACGTTCGTACAATGATATGGTAGGACCTGTAGAGATGTGGCAGCAGTTAAGGCAAGTTGCTGTTCTTTCAAAGTACCCAAGTTCTGTTCTCAGCACACAGGTGGTGGCTCACAAGCATATGTAAATCAAGCCTAGGAAATCAGTGTCTAATTCTGGCCTATTCCAGTACCAAGATACAAGTACACGATAAACCATTTATGTACATACTATAAATAAGCCTTTATAAAAAGAAAGGTAGAGGTATGGGCTGTGCTAGAGTGTTATACATGTATGTATCAATTTTTTTAAAGAATAAATTATTAAAACACTCAAATTCTATGAAAATAAATATTAGTATTAGTCAGAAAATATGACATAAATGGAAAAAGATAAAAGATAGGCATCAACATTAGGTTAAACTATGATAGTTACAACATTTTTTTAAGTATAATTATAAATGACAAAATAATACTAAAAAATAAGTACACTGAGTAAAATTTTATATGAAATTAAAAAAAGATACTGAAAGAAAGTAATTAAATAAATGGAAAATAAAAAGCTAACTTTAAGCACTGACCTACACTATAAATGAAAAATATAGAGGTAGAATTTAAACTTACATAGAAATATGGAAAACATTTTCTCCATGTAAGCAGCAGGAATATGCAATTTAAGTAGGCAAAATTATACAGTTCTGCTTTAAAGTGGTGTGCTAAAGCCAGACTTAAATTTCTTGCCCCTTTTCTTGTTTGATTCAAAACTTTTATTATATGGATGTTAAATGGCAGACAGATATATTTAAAGTATACAATTATGAGAGGATACATCAAAGAAACAAAATCTCTTGTGTTTGCATTAATTATTTCTTATTATTTTTCTTTATAAAGTTTTTGTCCTGGGGCAAATAAAAATATAATTAATGCATATGCCAGAAAGAAATACAAATGATCAAACCCATTTGTTGAACAATTACTTACAATTTATTGTTCTGTGCTATAACTTGATAAGGATTAAAAATAAAAATTGATAGATTAAAATTTTATTTTGTGTTTTACATTTTTTTAAAATTGATCAAATAGGGAATGTTCTCAGATTGTTAAAAAAGAAACTTTGAAATTAAATATAATTCAGCTTTGAAATTTAGCTGCTCACTTTATTTTGAAAAACAATGAAGCAATGATTACTTGGAAAAATGCTATAGATACAAAGCTATCAGGTAGTCTCCATGTTGTTTATAATCTGGCTTACCTGTTGTTATGCAGTTTCCATTAATTAGACTATCTTTAAAATTATGAATTCTCATCAGATTGTTAATTATTTTTCTCAATTTTATGACATTTTATACTATCTTTCTCTCTCTCTATGTATATACATATATATATATATGTATATGTGTGTGTACTCATGCATATATGTAAGTGTATATATATTTAAATCAAAAAATAAAGCATAAATGAATCTATAAGTAATTTTGAATAAATGTTAATAGTATAGTATACAAGTTATCATTTATAAATAATCCACATACTTTATTACAGTGTATACATCTGTATAAGAAATATGTCTGATTGTTCTTTCTCTATAATTAATTTTTAAAAAGTCATTGTATTTTACATCAAATATTTAATCAATTCCTGATTGAATACTTAAATTAAGTAAAAGAGTTCAAATATTTGTCCTGTTCAGCATCATTCAATACATTTCTCCCTTCGATGAATATTATTATATTACTTTCCCTTTATTCCAAGTTTTTAAAGTACATTAAAATCCATGTTTAAATTTTTGATGTGCTTTCATAATCTATTATAAAAATTTCTCCTTCAATTTCACATTTGAGATACTAACATGTCAAAACTTACAAGCACATTCTCTGCTTTCCTACTAATGTTCCATGATTTTTTGAAATTTTATTCTGATTATTCTTTTAATGGTTCATTCTTTTTTATTTTCTTTTCGTTTTTTTTACTTTTATTGCATTATGATGAGAAAAATTACATGATTTCAATTTATCTGAATTTGTTAACATTTAAAAGTATATTTTAAGTAAATAGAATTAAATCACATTCTTGTTTCTCTTTTGTGCCCCAACTCCTCCCAGAGACCACTCTTCAATAACTACAATATCTTTTTTTGTCATATTCCTTAAAATTTATAAAATATTATAACAATAAAAATGAGTATTATAAAAGTTGTTTGATATAAAACAATAATCAATTTAACATTGATATGTAGATACTTGTCTACAGTAATACTGAAAATACATGTTTTTCTCAGTATAAATTTGAAATAACTCCAAACCTATTAACTATATATTTCAAAATAATACATCACTACTAGTATTTTCTTAAATGAACATAAATATATAAAGTCTTTTTGTTTGTTTGTTTTGTATTTAGTAGAGTTTAAGAGCTTGGCTCTTATTGTGATTTAAGCCCAAAATAAGAACAATTTTTAGACATTGGATTTCATTGCAATAAGGCTGTACTTCAATGACCCTCAAATCACGAAAGGATTTTACCTCCATCGTAGCTAAGCTGAGAGTTGACAGTTCTGCTGCCCCAAGGAATGAATTGCAGGCACGATTTTTGGATATAGACTTCCTGCTATGGTCAAAACTATTTGACTTGAGTGAGTGACTTTATTCTCGGGTCACAGAAATAGGTTACATTCATTTAAGAAATGGTGTGTGTATTAAAATAGTCTATCCATAAAGTCATTTACCAACGGTTTCAATGAACAATGGTTCTGCTTGGAGGGCGGCACAGACATTAGGGGAGGGTAAGAATCTGGTTCTTTAGCTGTGATAATTTGGAAAAGCATTCATCTCAGAGAAAGAGTAACTTATAAAGTCCTCTTCTTCAAACTTGATACAAAAGATGCAAATGTCAAGCAAAGAACTCAGTCTCACTCTTTGTTGTTCTCTTACAAGCAACTTCCCTAGTTAATCTTCAATTTTTCTTTTGAGTATATAAATATTTTTGAAATATATGAGATGTTCTGAAAACCATAGTATAGTGTAAAAGCATGAAATAAAAAATACTACTAATAGAGAGGCTGAGATAAGAGAAGCAAGATTTCAAGACCCTTGTGTTTTTACACAGCAAAACACTGTCACAAATAAGCTGAAAGTATATATAGATTGTACAATATTGGACCTATTTCTCCAATTACCAAATTAAAGAGACCATTGGATAACAATCAACAAATTTCTAATTCCTCATATTATTGGATTTCAGTCACTTAGGATACGTTGGTAATATTAATTTTCATATTAATATATTAAGAAAAGCTGTGGGCTCCAACGCCAGTGTAGGGATGGCTGTGTGAACCATCTGAAGACAAGCTGAAAAAAAATCTAGTATTTTCTTAAATGAACATGAATATATAAAGTCAAATTAATATAGTAAGAAAAAGTAATTGTCACTTCCTGTTGTTTTAGTTGTAAGAGGTGGAATTAGGTTTGTGTGGATTTGTTGAAAGATTACCTTCTTACTTCTTCTAAGGTGTAGTTTTGCTCCTTATGTTGATGTTTTCCATCTATTATTATCCATTGTAGGGCTAGATTTGTGGAAAGATATTGTGTAAATTTTGTTTTGTCATGTAATATCTTGTTTTCTACATCTATGATAATTGAGAGTTTTGCTGGGTATAGTAGTCTGGGCTGGCATTTATGTTCTTGTAGGGTCTGTATGACATCTGCCCAGGATCTTCTAGCTTTCATAGTGTCTGGTGAGAAATCTGGCATAATTCTGATAGGCCTGCCTTTATATCTTACTTGCCTTTTTGCCCTTACTGCTTTTTTTTTTTTTTTTTTTTTTTTTTTTT
>NW_022196894.1:66315839-66345814 GCF_008632895.1 Mastomys coucha | reverse complement strand
TTGGAAGCTGAGAGGATCCTGTCCCTGCCACCCGGCGGCTCCCCTGTGACTTGTGGGGCATGTGCCTCTCTGTTGTCTGCTCCCGGCTTAGGAACTCACTGGAGAGAAGATGGCGCCCTTACTGCTTTTAAAATTCTTTCTTTGTTTAGTGCATTTGGTGTTTTGATTATTATGTGATGGGAGGAATTTCTTTTCTGGTCCAGTCTATTTGGAGTTCTGTAGGCTTCTTGTATGCTCATGGGCATCTCTTTCTTTAGGTTAGGGAAGTTTTCTTCTATAATTTTGTTGAAGATATTTCCTGGCCCATTACATTGGGAGTCTTCACTCTCTTCTATACCTATTATCCTTAGGTTTGGTCTTCTCAGTGCGTCCTGGATTTCCTGGATGTTTTGACTTAGGAGCTTTTTGCTTTTTGCATTTTCTTTGACTCTTGTGTCAGTGTTTTCTAAGGTGTCTTCTGCCCCTGAGATTCTCTCTTCTATCTCTTGCATTCTGTTGGTGATGCTTGCATCTATGGCTCTTGATTTCTTTCCTAGGTTTTGTATCTCCAGGGTTGTCTCTCTTTCTGATTTCTTTATTGTTTCTATTTCCATTTTTAGATTCTGGATGGTTTTGCTCATTTCCTTCACCTGATTGATTGTGTTTTCCTGTACTTGTTTAAGGGATTTTTGTGTTTCCTCTTTAAGAGCTTCTAGCTCTTTACCTGTGTTCTCCTGTATTTCTTTGAGGGTGTTATTTATGTCTTCCTTAAGGTCCGGTATCATCATTATGGTAAGTGTTTTTATATCTGAATCTTGCATTTCCGGTGTGATGGTGTGTCCAGGACTTGCTATGTTGGGAGAATTGGGTTCTGATGATGCCAAGTAACCTTGGTTGTGTTGTTTATTTTCTTATGATTGCCCCCTGCCATCTGGATATCTCTAGTGCTACCTGCCCTTGCTAAATCTGACTGGAGTAAGTCCTTCCTGTGATCCTGGTTGTATCACAATTCTTTAGAGCCAGGCTGTCTCGTGATCCTGTGATTCTGGAATCATGTGACCCTGGGCTCTTTAGAGCACCTGGGAGTGCAGCAGCTTCCTCTGGGTGTTGTGGGATTGTCTGTGGAGCCTGTGCCCAAGGTCTACTCAGAACACTAACCCATTCAAACCAGAAGGAACCGGAGTGACTGGTCTGGTGCAGTTTCTGTGTGCATAGTCCCACTGTTTCCAGTTACTCCCAGTGTTGGGACAGATGTTGGTCCCTGCTCACCTCTGATCCTGGGTGTATCAGAGCGCCTGGGAGTGGATCTTCCTCTGGGTGTTGTGGGACTGGCTTCAGAGCAAGTGGCCAAGATCTACTCTGGACCCCAACCCACACCAGAAGGAACCCGAGTCACTGGGCTTGTAAGGTTCACTCTTTTAAACTGGAAACAAAACTCACTTTCAAATCTCTCACATTCATTTATTTACATATTTTGATACCCATTTCACTCTGTGGAAGCAGGTTTAAGTAGCTGTGAAAAGACCTTATGGTAAGTAAATCCTAGAAAACTCATCATCTAGCCTCTAAAATTGATGCCATTTTTCTTTTATAAAATCAGTGATTTTTTTATTTTAACAAATCACTTAATATTCCTTTTTTTTTTTTGAATTCCTTACAACATAATAGCATTTCTCCATGAATCAACCATAGATTCTCTTAATACTGGTCAAAGACAATGGTAATATTTTTACATTTCACTGAAGTAACATTGACTACTAGAATACAAAATCTAGCAGGAACTCAGAAAAAAAAATCCAAATCTAAAGGCAATTACTTAATATTTCTTATCTAAACAGCATGGCATTAAAAGAAAACTGCACCTGCATTTGAATAGCCAACCTCACATGAATGAAGTTCTCTAAAAATGCAATGCAATCGATACAGCTTCCAAAGTCAAATGAAACGTCTACAAGACTCAGATTAAAATGTGGAATGTTTCAGATGAAAAGTAGTAAAAATACAATAGGTTTTGTTCTTTATTGAATGGAATCAAAATTTGACAATTCTTTGATGCCTCAAACTACTAAATTTCATTTTTCTGAATGGTTCTATAGTTATGGCATAGATATTCACAGTTATATTTTATTCCTTCCACATCATGTCATCATTTCATTGCTTATATATCTAATTGATATTGTAATAACATAGTTATGCAAAAGTCCCTTGATCCTAATACAGTTTTTACCTATCCACAGATTTTACATATTTTTTGAATCAATGTTCTTCCTCTTTTGTTGGAACTTTTAAATTGTCCATAAAGCAATACAAGATGTTCATAAAAATTTTTCTCTCACCAAATAATTTGAAGTTTATTGAAATATGCCATTTTCAAATTCACCACTGAAAGTTATTTTTATTAGGCATAGATATTCACAGTTATATTTTATTCCTTCCACAGCATGTCATCATTTCATTGCTTATATATCTAATTGATATTGTAATAACATAGTTAACCAAAAGTCCCTTGATCATAATACAGTTTTTACCTATCCACAGATTTTACATATTTTTTTGAATAATGGTATAACAATGTAATGGTATAACAATATATGTCTATGAACAGACTCACATATGTAGTAAATTTTCATTTTGTTACCATCTAAGTTTTGTCATTGAATAATAGAAAATATACTAAAATGTTAGCATTAAATAATGCAAATTTCTTAGTCTATTCTAGATCAGTGTTATAGAAATGGTACATCTGGGTTTTCTTGTGATGTGGAATACCTCTTGAACTATTCCTTAGACATTTTTAATCCTTATTTAATGGGACATTTTATCAATGTCAACAGTCATTGGTCAGAGAATCAACAGAGAAAAGAATAGAAAAGCTAGAAGATAGGGTGGAATGCTCAGAAATACTATCTTTTCTACATGGTGTTTTTATGTAGCTCAAAAATCACAAACAATATACTTATCTGAACAAAACTTCCAAAGGAATTCACCACTTAAAATTCCTGCCCATTATTCTTCTTTTCCATTTCTATATGAGTATAACTTCCTTTGAGTTGCTAACCAAAAGTGTCCCATAACCATCCCAAATCATTCAAGCTGATGATGATTTACTTGGTAATTTACCAGAAATCACAGAAATATCCTTTGCTGAAGGTACCGCAGTCTTTGGTGGAAGGACATGAAAATTCAAGTTTTACATATCAGGAAACTTCCTCCCTGATATCCAGGTCTTGTAGTACTATAATGTGCTGTTAAGCCTGAAGGAGGAAAAAAAACAAGAACACACAGATTAATAATGTGAATTTCAATATGGCTGAAATGGCAAGGTATCCCAATGGGTACAATAGATTACAATGTTAACCAACAGTTTTCTGATTGTGTTTAAGCCTCGCCTTATGTCACAGGAGAAAACACATTCTTTTTTTTTTTCCAAGCCTAACTGTAACCAGCTTTATTAAAGATACTTTTCATAAACAATCATGGTATTTCAGGCAGGACATGAGCAGACAATCAACAATATACAAGAACTTCCAAATTCCCTTCTTGTATAGACTACCAAAATCAGAAAGCCACTATAAAAAAATATGGAACGCTTCACGAATTTGCGTATCATCCTTGTGCAGGGGCCATGCTAATCTTCTCTGTATCGTTCCAATTTTAGTATATATGCTGCCGAAGCGAGCACGAGAAAACACATTCTTAGCACTGTGAATTTTGCTAAGAATACATGGTTCGAGAGCTCCCAACGTCAGCAGTGATCCTGATAATGATATTTGCTAAATGAATGTGGTATCCTACTTCCTTTTATATTATTCTCTCTACATGTAGATTACAGCACTCCCAAACCTCCTCATAGGAGCTTCTTTGTCCAGTGGTTGGTAGTTAACACAAGAACTCTTAACTGATCAAAGTGCAGAGAACAAATTACAGTGTATTGTTAAGCCACAAGTGTAATATCTGTATCACATTCTATTTGTTAGGCTCACAGACTAATGTAAAGAATAGTTGGGAACGCTGTAAGATCCTGAGGTTAGGAGGACATGAGAGTAAAACATAGTTTGAGCATTTTGGGACTAATACACTCATGAATGCAGAGTAGATGCAAAATTCCTGTATTAAGTCAAGCAAGTAAATATTCTCGCATGAAATAAAAAGTAATTGCAAAGCCTCCAAACTTAAAACTGAAGAATAAATAGGTGGTTAGTCTTATCTCAGTGACAGAGTCAATTTGCATTCAGAGTATAGATTTTGGAATTTCAGTCATTCTCCAGTAGATGCTCCCACATCCAGAAGTATACAGACAATATAAATTATAGTTTGTGAGCTATTGAACAAAAAAAGAATACAAATTACAGAGTGAGCAAATGAGGATGGGTTTTGGAGGAGAAAAAGGGAAGAGTTTGTGATTACAATAAGGTATATGAAATTCTCAAATAATATCATATTTTAAAAGATTATGTCAACTAGTATAAACCATTAAGCAACAAGAAGTGAAGATTTCCATTTCATATAAACAGTCAGTGAAAGAGCTTGTGATAATGGTAAAATGTGTTCTAGAGCCAGTAGTTGAGTGTTATTTTTTGTTTATGAGCTGAAGTTTTGTTGGTTATAAAATTTCAACATACTACAACCAGTACTTAGAAAATTAAGCATCTTTTTATTCTCTAAAATTGATCATGCCAACCAGCAGTCTTGCATACAGGATAAATTGTTGCTTTGAGACAAAGTATCATTTGTCTTTGATTGGGTGCAACCTAGTGACTAGGGTCCTTTAAGATTTTTATTTATCATATTTATGATTTTATTTATTTATGTATAATAGGATACAATTTACATAATTTCCATTGATTTACAAATTAGAATTTATATTAATAATAACTTTAGTTCTTTAAATGAGTTTAAGGATAAATGTGTGCTTTTACTGTCATGTACTTGCTCATTGTGCAATTGTTTAAAATCTTCAACTTATACAATGATAGGCAATTCTGAATATATATAAGCTATAGTACTGACTAGTGTTTCACATGTGGCTAAAAGCATGAGGTAGAATTCATGTTGGTATGTGTGAGACCCTGAGTAATTTAGAATTGTATGTAGTCTCATTTTACTACATAGGGATTTTCTGTTTATTATATACTTTGTGGATAGCACATGCTAAAATCAATAATATTGTTATTAACAATAGAATACTATGTAAAAATAAAATCTATTTTTAGAAATTTAATTGAAAATTTCTTTCTGGTTCTCTTTGAAAACTATGACATATTTATGACTTAATGTTGCATTTTCCAGTATGTGTGAACATGATCTCTTTCCTTACTGGAAACAATGAACAGTGAGTACTTGAGATCTTCTACTCTTATCAAAATTTTGTAGTGTAATAAGAGAGGCATTAGCATAGTTGGGCATTAAAATATGTCATTATGTTTTTTAGTCTCAGAGTAGGAACAAAATATTTGCTTGATCTCTATTTTGGTATGTCCTGAATCTCCTAGTAATATCACCCTATGAAGGTATTACAGAGCAGTTATGGCAAATTGAGTCACCAAATGCTCCAAATCAAAACAAAACAAAACAAAACAAAATGGGATGAATGATCCATCAACTGATAATATGCTCATTATTTCCTAGGAAAACTAGATCATGCTTCACTAAGACTTTTTGTGCTACAGGGTCTCCCTCCTCCTCAGCTTCTTCCAGCTTTTCCTTAATTCAACCACAGGGATCAACAGCTTCTGTCCATTGTTTGGATACAAATATCTGCATCTGACTCTTTTCAGCTGCTTGTTGGGTCTTTTGGAGTTATTGTATCAGAAGATTAACCCTTTCGGTTATTGTGGACCCAGTAAAGAAGTTACACTGAGCCTGAAGTTAGATGTCATTCTAATTTTTTACAAAAATCTTTCCCTCCTGTATATTGTAGGTGTTCAATAAAATCCGTGGTAAATCAGTTAAATTGCAAACATTGTCATAGAGGCACTGAAATAAAATTAGACTGCAAAATGTCTGTTCTGAGAGAAATTGAAGAAATATATCTTCATGCTCTTTTGTTCTCAAACATAAAGATATAATCATCCAGTCTCTGGTGGTGGATATTATTTGTAGTGCTGGATGAAATATTTGTTTAGTATGGTAATGTAATATGATAAAGAGAGGCCAGAAAGAGAAACAGTATACTTGTATATCAGTTGAAAAAGAAGCCAAAGAGAAGTACTTCAAAATATGAGGAAACAGAAGCTTCAAATAAACAAACTCTACTGGGGTCTCAGGAAGATGGCCATTCAAATGAAATATGCATGGCAGCATTTTCACATTCTCTGGTTTTTGTTTGTTTGTTTATTTGTTTCTTTGATTCTTTGTTAGGATATATGAAAATGAACACTATAACTATATTTTGAAAAGTCAAATTAAGATAAATCATAAGATGTTAACACAAAAAGGATTGAAGTAGCTTACTTATTAAGGATGTTTCAAATTCTTATTATTTGGCTGTCATGATTTTTGATAACACTGATTCAGTCCAGTAATAACTTTTAAGTCTATGTGTAGTTACATCATCAGCAGTATCTGTGTAACTAATGCAATCTAATGATTAAAGGCAACTTCTCTGAAATCTTGAAGATTTCAGAAATTGTTTGAACAAAGTTGACAAGATCAAACAAGTGGGTAAGGGTAAGAGAATTTCTGCATCAGAATTTAAAAGCCAAGTTACTGGAGACTGCTTTTAGTTGATGCCATTCAGCTAGACATGTCCTCTCTAGAGAGCATATTTAATTTCTTCATTGTTTTCATACCTGTTTAAATAAGCCTTCACAACTTCCCTGTTGTATCTGTGCTCAGTGTGAATTAACATTTGAGAACTCACAGTGCTACATTTGAAATTAAATAAATTTAATATAATATTTTCCACTTGAATAACAAATAAATCCTCCAATATAGACATTACATATTGTTTTTTAGAAATATTTTATGAATACAACATGAATAACTCTAGAATTCAGCTATGTATGTATTTGTGTGTGTCTGTGTGCACAAACAAGTGTGTGTGTGTGTGTGTGTGTGTGTGTGTGTGGTCTCTTTCCTGAAATAAGTATATACTTTCTTAGAAGCTGTCATTACCAATATACATTTCTTTATGTAAAGGGATATGTATAAATGTACAACTACCCCAAAAATTGAGAGTTTTACTAGGTGAGAGGTCAAATGTGCCTTGCATATGTGTTCCTCAGGGGAACTTTATGGGAGCACGAAGAGTACTTTGCAAGTTCCCAAGCATCTAGTCTTCCTTTAAGTGGTAAGCTGAAATATCCTACCCAGGTAGGATCCATTTTAATCACCTTCTCAATGTTCTTAACTATCCAAGTTTTAAAACCAATAGTTATTTTCATGGCAATATCATATACAAAGATTCCAAGCTGCCATGTGTACATGTGTATATGATTTAAGTCAGAACAATGTCTTCTACATTTGTCTATGAAAATTATGCCACCATATATGTGTGGCATATATCTTCATAATAAAAGACACATTTACCAAAAATATTTTTGTCTAAAAGATCAATTGACCCCAATGGAGGAGTTAAAGGACTGAAGGAGCTGAAAGGGTTTGTCAATATCAACCAGCCAGACCCTCCAGAGCTCCCAGGAACTAAGTCACCAACCAAGGAGTACATAGAGAGGGACCCATGGCTCCAGCAGCATGTGTAGTAGAGGATGGCTTTGTCAGGCATCAATGGGAGGAGAGGCCCTTAGTCCTGTGAAGGCTAGATGCCCAATGTAGGGGAATTTGCAGGTGGGAAGGCAGGAGTGGGTGGGTGTTTGGGTGGGTGGGTGAGCACCCTGAAAAAAGCAGGGAAGGGAGGATGGGACAGGGGTTTCTGGAGGGAAAACCTGAAAAGGGGATAACATTTGAAATGTAAATAATGGAAATATCCAATAAAAAAAAAGAATCTCATGTAGTGCAATGTTTATTTTCTTTTAAATTAAACTTTTTGCTAAAAAATAAAAAAGATCAATTGATAATTTTATTTCTGCCTCTTCTTTTCCATTTCCTTCCCTCCTCCCCCCTACCTTCCATATCACACATTCCTTTCTTCCTATATTTTCCTTTTAAGAGAGACAGGTTCTCATTCTGTTAATTGGCTTTTTTATGGATCAAGGTGGCCTCAATCACACATCAGTTGACCTGTCTTGGCCTTGTTAGTACTGAGCTTACAAGAATAAGCTAGTATGTTGCTAATCTGATGTCAACTTCACACACACATACACACACACACACACACACACACACACACACAGAGACATACACGAGTTATCTGAGCAGAGAAAACCTCAATCCAAATTGATAACATGTCTACATAAGTTCTGGCAATAAGGCATTTTCTTAATTAGTGATTGATGGAGAAGAACCTAGTCCATAGTGAGTGGACCCTCCCTGGGTTCTATAGAAAAGTAAGCTGAGCAAGCAAAGGAATGCAGTTAGTAAACACCCCCTTTCCATACCCTTTGCAACAGCTATTGCTTCCAGGTTCCTACCCTGGTTGGATTTCTCTCCAGACTTTCTTCTATGATAAACAGTAATATATAACTGCATGTTAAATAAAGTTTTTCCTCCACAAGTTGGTTTTTGGTCATGTTGTCTCCTTGCAAAAATAGAAACCCTAACTAAGACATCCAGCAAACCTAGCTTGAATTGGCAATTGTCAAGGAAATGAGAAAGTCATGATTTGTGCTCTATTATTTTTTCTATTTTTCTCTCTAAACCAAATCATTTACAAAATAAATCACTTATTTCTAATCTATTCACACAATTAGTTGTCAGACGTTATTTGTCTTTGATTTTTATGTTTACTAGTTTGTAGTAAAATTCTTCCCTAATCAGAACTCTTTTCAGAAGTTTTTCTTTCTTAAATACTATGAAGTGAAGTTTTATGAAAGGAGAATGACATAATGATAACTGAATAAATCTGAAATATTTATAAAATAATATCTCTATAACCAAATATCCTACTAAGTCAGAATAGCTCTCATCAATATTACATTAGAGGAGAGAAAAATAAAATGTAGAAATGATAACAATATATAATACCTTATAATGCATTAATAACATGCAATTGTATGCTGAAGTTAACAAAAGTAATTTCACATATAAATATTAACTTCTACATTTTATTTAATATGATTCTTTAAAATCTGAATATTAATGAAATTAAAGAATACCACAATATTTGATCTAATATTTGCTAATTCTTTACATGGTTCAAAGCAGTTATTTAAAAGAGTACAGTCATTTATTATTATAAAATAATTTAATGAATTTTCCACATCATCTTTTCATAAGAGGATTACAAAAGAAATGACAGATCATACCAGCAATTTTGGTTCAATATTTTACAAGTATGCTAATCCTATCTTAAAAATATATTGAACATATTTATATTTAAAATTCCTGAAATATGACTATTATAACAATTTATTTTAGAAATTCATCTTATTAAAAATATCATGTATTTTAAAAAATTTTTTAAGTCTGAGGATAAAAAACAAATGAAAAAGAAACCAGTCAATAATTAGTAATATATTATCATATTTCCATAGACTATACCACATATAGAGTCAAAATAATTATGACCTTGAATGAAGCACAAAGCAGTGAGTAAGCATACCTAGAGGTAGATGCAAATAGTTGATTGTTGTGTAAAGAAGACAGGTTCAAAGACAACATAAAACATACTTCAATTTGGCTTGCCTTTCCCTCAGTAATAAATTAGAAAATTTAATTTCTCATTTTTTAAGGTCATGATCATAATGTTTCTCTAAGTAGTACAGAGATGAACTGATTAATGGAAATGTTACAGTTTTCAACTAGTTATCAATAACTCAAATATAAAATAAACAAGGCTTAAAATGAATAGGGACATTGCTACCACCATGGACCTTTCACTCTTCAGCTTTACCTCCTAAGATTCTATGGAGATGAACTGAAACCAATTCATGTCTAAATCTAATATTAGGGAAATATCCTAAAACATACAATGGCACATATATAAAAGAGTTTAAATAGAGCTACACAATAATGGAAGATATTACTCTCACAAAAATATAACATCAATAAAAAGGCAAGTGCTAGCAATGGGTAGCCTCTTTTGAAATTAATGGTCAATGCTGTCTCATAGACCATATTTCTAATCCTTGTGTGAATATGAAATGTCACTATTAGGAGTCTAAAGACAGTCTCCAGTAACTTGGCTTTTAAATTTCACTTATTGAAATAGTTGATGCCTTTTTGGAGGAAATGTGTCACTGTGTAGGTAGGCTTTGAATTTACATCCTCAAACTCTGCCTGTTAAGGAAGAGACCCTCCTCCCAGCTGTCTTTAGATCTAGATGTAACTCTAACCAAATAAATGAAAGAACTGTATGACAACACCTTCAAGTTTCCTACACAATTCTTTAAAGGTCTTGAAAGAACAATTTTCAACTTCATTTGCCAAAACAAACAAACAAACAAAAGAGTTAGGAGAGCAAAAACAATCCTCTTCAATAAAAGAACTTCAAGAGGTATCACCTTCCCTGACCTCAAGTTGTATTACAGAGTGACAGTAATGAAAGCTACATGATATCTTTACAGAAACAAAAAACATCAATCAATGGAATATAATTGTGGATCCAGAAGTAAACCAACACACCTATGGACACTTGCATTTTGACAGCCATACAATAGAAAAAAAGAATATCTTCAGCAAAGAGTGCTGGTCTAATTGGATTTCTACACCTAGGAGAATTAAAATAGGTCTATAATCTGAAGTTCAACCAGATCAACAACCTCAGTATAAAGCTGTTCACACTAAATCTAATAGAAGAGTAGTGGCACAGGAGACAACTGTCTTAACTGAACACCAATGGCTCAGGCTCTAAGAACAACAATTGATAAATAGGACCTCATGAAACTGAAAAAATTCTTTAAATCAAAGGGCCCTGTCAATAAAACAAAATAGCATTCTCTTTTTATATAAAATAATTATTAGATATTTTCTTTATTTACATTTCAAATGTTATCCCTTTTCCCCATTTCACCCCCCAAAAGCCTCCTATCCCATCCCCCCTCACCATGCTTACCACTCACCCACTCCTGTTTTCCTGTCCTGGCATTCCCCTACACTGGGGCATCGAGTCTTCACAAGACCAAGGGCCTCTCCTCCCATTGATGTCCAACAACCCTGAAATTCCACCTCAAACTAGTTAGAATGGCTAAGAGTATTCTTTAGAATAGAAAAACAGATCTTCACCAACCCTACATCTAAGAGAGGGATAATATCCAAAATATATAAAAATCACAAGAAGTTAGATACCAACAAACAAATAATCCAACCAATTAATGGGGTATAATGATAGAATTCTCAATAGAAGAAAATCTAATGATTGAAATCACTTGAAGAAATGTTCAACACTTATAGTCATCAGGGAGATGCAAATTAAAACGTCTCTGCAATTCCACCTTATACCCATCAGGATTGCTAAGATCAAAAATTCAAGGGACAGCACATGCTGTTGAGGATGTAGAGCAAGAATACTCCTTCCTTGCTGGTGGGAGTGAAAGCTTGTCCAACCCCTCTGGAAATCAATCTGACTGTTTCTCAGAAAATTGGAAATAGTTTTAACTCAAGACCCAGCTGGTTACATTGTCCCAGATGCCAGGAAAATACGAAGCTCCCAGGATCCAATGGAGATGGCATTAGCTGAAATACCCAATAAAGGGAAGAGAGAACCTGTAGAGACCATATCCAAAGGTTAGGCACATATCCCGGTTGAGGGATGTTGCCATCCTCCCTTCTCAAAATTTTAATTCAGAATTGCTCCTGTCCAAAGGAAATACAGGGACAAGGAGTGGAGCAGAGACTGAAGAAAAGGTCATCCAGAGACTGTCCCACCTGGAGATTCATCCCATATACAGTTACCAAACCCAGTCACTATTGCTGATGCCAAGAAGTGCATGCTGAAAGGAGCCTGTTATGGATGTCTCCTGAGAGGCTTTGCCAGAGCTTTACTGATACAGGTGTGCGTGCTTGCAGCCAAACATTGGGCATAGCACAGGTACCCCAATGGAAGAGTAAGGGGAAGGACTGAAGGAGCTGAAGAGCTTTAAAACCCCATAGGAAGAACAATAATAGTAACCAATCAGGCACCTTCCCCAGAGCTTCCAGGGTCTAAACCACCAACCAAAGAATACACATTGAGGGACCCATGGCTCCAGCTGCATAAGTAGTAGAGGATGGCCTAATTAAGCATCAATGGGATGCTTAACAGCACCCATTCACAGCACCAGCTTCACAGCACCTTGGTCCTGTGAAGGCTTAATGCGCCAGATTAGAGGAATGATGGGACAGTGAGGTAGGAGTAGGTGAGTGGGTGAGAGGAACACCCTCATAGAAACATGGAGGAGGTGAATGGGATAGGGGGTTTTTGGAGGGAAAACCTGGAATGGGATAAAGTTTGTTATGTAAATAAATATAATAATCAATAAAAATTAAAGATTAGAAAAGGCATAGCCATACTACTTCTAAGTATATACACAAAAGATCCTTTACCATACAACAAGGACATGTTCTCCACTATGTTCCTAACAGCTTTATTCTTTATAACCAGAAAGGAAAGACAACTTAGAAGGCCCTCAACCAAAGAATGGATAAAGAAAATGTTATTCATTTACACAATGCAATATTACATAGTTATTAAAAACAAAAATATAAAATTTGCAGACTAATGGATGGAATGAATAAATATCATCCTGAATGAGGTAACCCATATCCAAAGGAAGTACATGGTATATACTCACTTATAGGTGGATATTAGGCATAAAGTACTGGATAGCCATATATAATACACAGACACAAATGAAGGAAGGCTGAAGCAAGGATGCTTGAATCTCACTCAGAAGGGAAAATAAAATTGTTATAGGAGGCAGATGGGAAGATAGAACCAAGTGGCAGAGAAGATTAAAAGGGGAACAGGGTGATGTTCAGGATCAGTTGTTGGGACAAAAGAAGAGAGGCTAGAAGGTTGAGTGAAAAATAGCAGATGGAATGTGGGGGCACATCTCTATTATTATTAACCTTGGATCGGTTAGGCTACTGGGAGTCTATGGGATTGACGCTTAGTAATGTTGTTTTGGGACTTGAACTGGCCCCCTCCTCTAGTCAAGCACTACCTCCAGTGGGAGATAAGGATACCAACCTATGAACAAAAGTTTTGACCCAAAATTTGTCCTGCCTACAAGAAATGCAAGGATGAAGATTGAGCAGAGGCAGAGGTATTGGCCATCCAATGACTTGCCCAATGGAGAACAATCTTATGGGCAAGAACCAATCCCTGATACTATTAATGATAGTCTGTTATGCTTAGAGACAGGAGCCTAGCATAACCATCCTCTGAGAGGATCTTCCCATTGGACATAATTCTAGGAGTCTTATGGAAGACTTGGAGGAAGAATTGCAGGGATAGGATCTCCATAGGAAGACTGACAGAGTCACTTCACCTGTACTCTTGGGGGCTCTGGAAGACTTAACCACAAACCAAAGAGCATACATGGGCTGGACTTAACCCTCCCACTCCCACACATGCAAGAAATGTGCAGCTCTGTCTTCATTTCGAACTCCCAACAACTGGGGCAAATGCTGTCACTAAATCTGTAGCCTGCCTGTGGATCCAGTTCCCCTAATTGAGCTGCTGAATTTGGTCTCAGTGAAAGAGGATACACCTAGTTCTGCAGTTCTTTGATGTGACAAGGTGAGGTGGTACTTTGGGGTGGGACTCCTCAGAGGAGAAGGGGAGGGAGCGTGTGGGAAGCAGCTCTGTGAGCTAGTACCTGGAGGAGAGGGAGCCTGTAATTGGAATATAAAGTGAATAAATAAACTAATTGATAGAAAGGGGGCTGGGGCTTCAGGGAGATATAAAGTTAGGAGTAATTCAGTAGAGAACTCAAATGTGTGCCCTGAGTCACATACGTGATCAAGTCATTCAATGTCTCTATGCCCATTTTTGGAAATAGAGATGTTGTTGTTGTTTTTTAAAATAATAAAATGATAATAATAATAATAATAATAATAATAATAGTAATAATGAATTAAATCATAAGCCAACTAGTGAGTTATTGATAACTGTCAAACATGTTGTGTGTTCTACTACTTCATGTTGAGGTTATTGCTATTTTCCAAAATAATTTGTTGAAAATATTCACAATAAAAAATTAAATTTGTTTTCCCTTGATAAAATACTTACATGTTCTTTAGAATTTTTGAAGACACCTGGAATTGTTAAATGATATAAACTATGCAATAAGTCTAGAATCAAATTATGTTTGTGTAGAAATAATAGACACTATTCTCTTGAAGCCACAGACCGTATTTTGAATTTATATTTAGATATCAATCTATAATGAGTAATAATGCAGATGTTCACTATGCCTAATGGAATTAACATCATAGTTAAAGAATAAATATAATTATTCAATTTCAATTTTATTTCATGATTTCAATTTATAATGTAAAATATAGAGTATAAGGACTTTTTAAGCATCTGATTTCTCTATGTTGCATCAGTAATATAGAATAAAATATTCCAAGAATTTTTCAAATGAATATCCCATAGGCAGCTCAGTTCATTAATTTCAAATCTGAATATGTAACCTATCTGGTTAGCATGAGGATAAAACACCTTCTTTCTACAACTTTCATGAGTTTAGTTAATTGCATATTTATTCTCAGAAGGCCTGAATACAATGGTAAATGTAATACAATTATTTTTCCTGATTTTAAATATTCAGCTCATTATCAAGTCTTACCAGTTAATGTTTCTCAAATGTCATTTAAATGAAGCACATTCTTCTCCAGATCCCAGTGTTTCTGCTTTAAGATTTAATATTCCTTCCTCAGTCTACTTTAACGATATAATTTTAGTGCTGAAACTATTATCATGGAATTATTTCTTTTTGGATTAATTCTAAATATTTATAATTTTAAATCATATTTGTTTCTTATAATTAAGCTACTATGATTTTCATTTGTAAAAATTTTGACTATCTGATAAAAATTATGGAACAATTGATATATGTCACTTATTCTGGTGCTGTCATGTAATAGTTTGAAAGTGATCTAATATTTAACATTGTAATAAATTACAAAATTCTGTGTACTTGGTCAGTATCACTAGTTTATGCTGTAGTGAATTCTTGTATCTAAAGTGTTTGATATCTTTAAACCCACAGTCCATTTTAAATAACAATTATAAATGAATTGGTTTTTTGTTTTTATAATTTTCTCATTTACATTCTTTCTTAGTTAGGGTTTTTATGGCTGTGACAAAATCTCCATGACCAAAAGGTAATCTGGGATGGGAAGGGTTTATTCAGCTCACATGTCCACAATGCTGTTTATTACCAAAGATACTCAGGACAAGGACTCAAACAACACAGGATTCTGGAGGAAGGAACTGATGTAGAGGACATGGATGGGTGCTGCTTACTGACTTGCTTCCCATAGCTTGATTTCTTATAGAGCTTAGAATATAAGCTTAGAGGCGGCACCACCCACCATGAACTGGGACCTCCCACATTGATCATTAAAGGTGAAAAATGCCTTATATTTGCATGTCATGGAGGTATTTCCTCGATTTTGATAAAGGAACTGTGTCAATTTGACATACAAAACCATCCAAAACACATTTCTATATTCTGATGAAAGTATTCTATGGTAGCTTTTACTAAAACTAAAGGCAATGCCCAGCATGTTCGCTTCTGCCAAATCACATCAAGGGCTTTTAAATATTATTTTTCTCTGTTTATACCCAAACCAACCACTTAACACAAAAATATGACATAAATGGTGTGGCATATATTTGGGGATTGTACAAGGGAGTTTTGTTTTATTCATTAATTTTTGTAATTTTTCCCCCGTGGCATTGTTTTGTTTTGTTTTGTTTTATTATATATTTTCTTTATTTACACTTCAAATGTTATCCCCTTTCCTGGTCTCTCCTCTGAAAATCTCCTATACTCTCCCCGCTCCCCCTGCTCACCAACCTATCCACTTCCTCTTCCCTGTCCTGGCATTCCCCTAAAGTGGGGCATTGAGCCTTCACAGGACCAAATGCCTCTCCTCCCATTGATGGTGAACAAGGCCATCCTCTGCTATATATGCAGCTAGAGCCATGGGTCCCTCCATGTGTACTCTTTGGTTGGTAGTTTAGTCCCTGGGAGCTCTGAGGTACTGCTTGGTTCATATTGTTGTTCCTCCTATGGGGCTGCAAACCTCTTCAACTCTTTAGGTCCTTTCTCTAGCTCCTCCATCCCTGCACTCAGTCCAATGGTTGGCTGAGAGCATCTACCTCTGTATTTGTGAGGCTTTGGCAGAGCCTCTCAAGAAATAACTATAATAGGCACCTGTCAGCAAGCAGTAGTTGGCATCCACAATAGTGTCTGGGATTGGTATAGTTTGAATACACTTGGTCTAAGAAGTGGCACTATTAGGAGGTGTGGCATTATTGGAAAAAGTGTATCACTGTGGGGGTGGGTTTTTGTATCTGCCCAGTCTTGAAAAGTCAGTTTTTTCCTTACTGTATTTGGATCAAGACCTAGAACTCTTAGTTCCTTGTAGCACCATGTCTGCCTGTATGCTGCTATGGTTCCTGCCATAATGATGATGAACTGCTGAACTTTTAAGCCAGCCTCAATTAAATGTTGTCTCTTATAAGACTTGTCTTTTTCATGGTATCTCTTTATAGCAAGAAAACCCTTAGTCACTGTTCTATGCTATAAATTTATACTGAAATAATAATATTAACATTTTAATAAATATTTCTAAACATAGAAAAAGTCAAATGTTTACTACATCTCTACTCTTCTCAGAGATATTTATATATTCCATACTTCTTAGTCATAAAAACAAAATTTCTAATTCAATATACTTTTAAATTATTTCTTTTACTATACTAGAAAACAAATGTAAAATAATAAGTAATAGACAGGCCTCAAGAGTGGCACGGCAGTCAGCACAGGATCCTTTCTACCTCCCTCTTCACCTAGGAGGAGGTTCTGTGGATCCTCAGCCATCTCTTTCCCTTTCCTGCAAGTGGAGAGCTTGCCTTTGGGGAGTGTTCCAATACAGAGACTCAGATGAGATCTCCATTTTCTCTCCTGTGAACTTCTAAGGCAAGGCCAGCCAGAAGGCACAGGCCTAAGATGTGGCAAGGCAGCCAGCACAGGATCCTTTCTACCTCCCTAGGAGGTAGAAACCTAGAAGGAGGTTCTGCAGATACACAGCCTCTCTGCCCATTCCCTGCAAATGGATAACCTATCTCCAGGGTTTGTTCTGACCCCAGGACTCAGGAGGGATGACTTCACACAAGTCTTACCTGAGGAGACCTGATCTCCCAGAAGTGCTAACACAGGCTTACAGACTCACAGGAGGAACAAGGTCCAGGCTGAGATGGCAAGAACATCTAAAACCAGAGATCAACAGATGGTGAAAGGCAAACACAAGAATCTTAACAACAGAAACCAAGACTATTTGGCTTCTTCAGAACCTAGTACTCCCACCACAGCAAATCCTGGATATCTCAAAACACCAGAAAAGCAAGATTTGGATTTAACATCATATCTCACGATAGTGATAGAGGAATTTAAGAAGAACATGAATAACTCACTTAAAGAAATACAGGAGAACACAGGTAAACAGATTCAAGCCCTTAAGGAGGAAATACAAGAATCCCTTTAAGAATTACAGGAGAACACAAGAAAACAAGTAGGAGCACTTAAAGAGGAAACACAAAAATCCCTTAAAAAAATTACAGGTAAGCACAATCAAACAGGTGAAGGAACTGAACAAAACCCTCCAGGACCTAAAAATGGAAGTAGAAACGGCTAAGAAATCACAAAAAGACACAATTCTGGAGATAGAAATCTTAGGAAAGAAGGCAGGAAACATAGATGCAAGCATCACTAACAGAATATAAGAGATAGAAGAGAGAATCTCAGGGGCAGAAGACACCATAGAAAACATTGAAACAACAGTCAAAGAAAACACAAAATGTAAAAAGCTCCTAACCCAAAACATCCAGGAAATCCAGGACACAATGAGAAGACCAAACCCAAGGATAATAGGGATAGAAGAGAGTGAAGACCTCCAACTTAAAGGCCAGTAAATATCTTCAGCAAAATTATAGAAGAAAACTTCCCTAACCTAAAGAAAGAGATGCCCATGAACATACAAGAAGCCTATAGAACTCCACAAAAGAAATTCCTCCTGCCACATAATAGTCAAAACACCAAATGCATTAAACAAAGAAAGAATATTAAAAGCAGTGAGGGAAAAGGGTAAAGTAACATATAAAGGCAGGCCTATGAGAATTACACTAGACTTCTCACCACAGACTATGAAAGCCAGAAGATCCTGGGTTGATGTCATACAGACCTTAAGAGAACACAAATGACAGCCCAGTCTACTATACCCAGCAAAATTCTCAATTACCATAGATGGAGAAACCAAAGTATTCCATGATAAAACTAAATTTACACAATATGTTTCCATAAATCTAATCCTTCAAAGGGTAATAAAGAGAAAACTTCACCACAAGGAGGGAAACTACATCCTAGAAAAAGCAAAAAATTAATTTTCCAATGAAATTAAAAGAAGATAGCCACATGAACAGAATTCCAACTCTAACAACAAAAATAAAAGGAAGCAACAATTACCTTTCTTAATATCTATTAATATCAATGGATTCAATTCCCCAATAAAAAGACATAGACTATGAGACTGGATATGTCAACAGGACCCAACATTTGTTGCATACAGGAAACCCACCTCAGTGACAAAGACAGACACTACCTCAGAATAAAAGGATGGAAAGCAATTCTCCAAGCCAATGGTCCCAATAAAAAAGCTTGAGTAGCCATTCTAATATGGAATAAAATCGACAGTTACCCTAAAGTGATCAAAAAAGATACTTCATATTCATCAAAGGTATGATCTACCAAGAAGAACTTTCAACTCTGAACATCTATGCTCCAAATGCAAGGGCATCTACATTCATAAAAGAAATGTTACTAAAGCTCAAAGCACATATTGCACTGCACACAATAATAGTGAGAGATTTCAACACCCCAATCTCTTCAATGGACAGATTATGGAAACAGAAACTAAACAAAGACACAGTGAGACTAACAGAAGTTATGAAACAGATGAATTTAACAGATATCTATAGAACTCATTATTCTAAAACAAAAGTTTACCCAAGAGGAGTCGAAGGCAGGAAATAATCAAATCCAGGGCTGAAATCAATCAAATAGAAATAAAAAGAACTATACAAAGAATCAACCAAACTAGGAGCTGATTCTTTGAGAAAATCAACAAAATAGATAAACCCTTACCCCACTCTCTAGAGGGCAGAGGAATATTATCCTTATTAACAAGATCAGAAAGGAAAAGGAAGACATAACAACAGACACTAAGGAAATCCAAAAAACATGAGAGTTTACTATAAAAGCCTATACTCAAAAAAACTGGAAAACCTGGATGAAATGGACAATTTTCTAGACAGATACCAGGTACCAAAGTTAAATCAAGATCAGATCAATGACCTAAACAGCCAAATATTTGCTAATGTAATAAAAACTGTCATTAATAGTCTCCCAACCAAACAAATCCCAGGACCAGATGGGTTTAATGCAGAGTTTTATCAGACCTTCAAAGAAGACCTAATACCAATACTCCTCAAACTATTCCACAAAATAGAAACGGAAGGTACTCTACCCAATTCATTCTATGAAGCCACAATTACTCTTATACCTAAACTGCACAAAGACCTAACAAAGAAAGAAAACTTTAGACCAATTTCCCTTATGAATATCAATGCAAAAATACTCACTAAAATTCTTGCAAACTGAATCCAAGAACACATCCAAATGATCATCCATCATGATCAAGTAGGCTTCATCCCAGGGATGCAGGGATGGATCAATATTTGGAAATCCATCAACATAATTCACTATATAACTAAACTCAAAGGAAAAAAATATGATCATCTCATTAGATGCTGAGAAAGCATTTGACAAAGTCCAACATCTCTTCATGATAAAAGTCTTGGAAAGATCAGGAATTCAAGGCCCATATTTAAACATAGTAAAAGCAATATACAGCAAACCGGTAGCCAACATCAAACTAAATGGAAAAAAACTTGAAGCAATCCCACTAAAATCAGGGACTAGAGAAGGCTGCCCACTTTCTCCCTACCTATTCAATATTGTACTTGATATTCTAGCCAGAGCAATTAGAGAAAAAAAAGGAGATCAAAGGGATACAAATTAGAAAGGAAAAAGTCAAATTATCACTATTTGCTGATGATATGATAGTATACTTAAGTGACCCCAAAAATGCCACCAGAGAGCTCCTAAACCTGATAAACAACCTCAGCAAAGTAGTTGGATATAAAATTAACTCAAGCAAATCAGTGGCCTTCCTCTACACAAAGGATAAACAGGCTGAGAAAGAAATTAGGAAAACAACACCCTTCACAATTAGATACAAATAATATAAAATACCTTGGCGTGACTCTAACTAAGCAAGTAAAAGATCTATTTGACAAAAATTTCAAGTCTCTGAAGAAAGAAATTGAAGAAGATCTCAGAAGTTGGAAAGATATCCAGTGCTTGTGGATGGGCAGGATTAATATAGTAAAAATGGCCATTTTGCTGAAAGCAATCTATAGATTCAATGCAATCCCCATCAAAATTCCAACTCAATTCTTCACAGACTTAGAAAAAGCAATTTTCAAATTCATCTGAAATAACAAAAAAACCAGGATAGCCAAAACTATTCTCAACAATAAAGGAACATCTAGTGGAATCACCATCCCAAACTTAAGCTGTACTACAAAGTAATTGTGAAAAAAATTCATAGTATTTGTACAGTGACAGGCAGGTATATTAATGGAATAGAATTGAAGACCCAGAAATGAACCCAAAAACCTATGGCCACTTGATTTTTAACCAAGGAGTGAAAATCATCCAGTGGAAAAAGACATCATTTTCAACAAATGGTGCTGGCTCAGCTGGCGGAAAGCATGTAGAAGAAAGCAAATTGATCCATTCTTATCTCCTTGTACAATGTTTAAGACTAACTGGATCAAGGATCTCCACATAAAACCACATACACTCAAACTAATAGAAAAGAAAGTGGGGAAGAGCCTTGAGCACATAGGTACAGGGTAAAATTTCCTAAACAGGACACCAATAGCTAATGCTCTAAGATCAAGAATAGGACTTCATAAAATTGCAAAGCTTCTGTAAGACAAAAGACACTGTCAATAGGACAAAACAGCAACCAGCAAATTAGGAAAAGATCTTTACCAATTCTACATCTGATAGAGGGTTAATATCCAATATATACAAAAAACTCAAGAAGTTAGACTCCAGAGAAACAAATAACCCTATTAAAAATGGGGTACAGAGCTAATCAAAGAATTCTCAACTGTTAAATACCAAACGGCTGAGAAGCACCTAAAGAAATGTTCAACATTCTTAGTCATCAGGGAAATGCAAATCAAAACAACCCTGAGATTCTACCTCACACCAGTCAGAATGGCTAGGATAAAAAACCCAGGTGACAGCAGATGCTGGTGAGGTTGTGGAGAAAGAGGAACACTCCTTCATTGCTGGTGGAATTGCAAGCTGGTCAAACCACTCTGGAAAAATGTTTGGTGATTCCTCCGGAAATTGGTTCCTCCAGAGGACCCAACTATACCACTCCTGGGCATATACCCAGAAGATGGTCCAAGATGTAATAAGCACACATGCTCCACTCTTTCATAGCAGCCTTATTTATAATAGCCAGAAACTGGAAACAACTCAGATGTCCCTCAACAGAGGAATAGACATAGAAATTGTGGTACATCTACACAATAGAGTACCACTCAGCTACTAAAAACAATGAATATATGAAATTCTTGGGGAAATGGATGGACCTGGAGAATATCATCCTGAGTGAGGTAACACAATCACAAAAGAACACACATGGTATGCATTCTCTGATAAGTGGATATTAGGCTAGAAGATTGGAATACACAAAGAACAATCCACAAACCATAAGAAACTCAAGAAGAAGGAAGGCCAAATTGTGGTTACTTCCTTCCTTCTTAAAAGGGAGAACAAAATACCCATGGAAGGAGTTGTAGGGACTAACTATGGAACAGAGAGTAAAGGAAGGACAATTCAGAGACTGCTCCACTTGGGAATCATTCCCATATTTAATCATCAAATCTAGACACTATTGTGGATGCCAGCAAGTACTAGATGACAGGCACCTGATATAGCTGTCTCCTGAGAGGCTCTGACAGTACCTGACTAATACAGAAGTAGAGGTTCACAGCCATTCATTGGACTGAGTACAGGGTCCCCAATGAAGGAGCTAGAGAAAGACTCATGGAGCTGAAGGGTTTACAATCCCTTAGGACAAACTAACTAGTACCCTCAGAGCTCCCAGGAACTAAAATTCCAACCAAAGAGTACACACTGGGGGACTCATGGCTCCAGCAGCATGCATATAGCAGAGAATAGCCAAGCTGGTCATCAATGGGAGGGGAGGACCTTGGCCCTCTGAATGTTCTATGTACCAGTGTAGGGGAATGCCAGGAAGAGTAAGCAGGAAGGGGTGGGATAGTGAGCAGGGGGATGGCAGAGGGAACAAGGAATTGTTTTAGTTTTAGTTTTTTTTCATTTTATTTATTTTTCTTTTGTTTTGGAGGGGAACCTGGGAAAGGAAATATTGTAAATAAAAAAATCTAATAAAAAAAAAAGAAATTAGAACCAAAAAAAAGAGTAATGTTCCATTTCTTCATAAATCTTAATTTTGACTTTTTAAACATTATACAATATTTGAATTCATTTGTACATTAACATTTATTTGTTTTTAAATTTTGACTTCATTTATTTTTTATAAATATGTCTCCAAGTTTTTCATAGTTTTATATAGTTTACCTCTTCCTACTGTTAGACTTTAATACCTGTTATTTGTATAATGATATATCAATTTTATTTATATATTGATTTCCTTCTTTTATGATTATAAGCACCTTTTCCCTGATTTACTAACTTGGAATTGCTCAAGTATTTAATTTTTTGTATATATGTATCCTATCAAATTGAAATATCTTTACTATAATTCACATGGTTCTCTTAATATATATTTTTGTAAAGTGGAGTGCACTGAGGTGGTTCTTAGAAGATTCATAACTAGAAAGCAAAGAATACAGTACATACAATGTATGGTTTATGTACATTTTTGATAATTTATATATTAACATATATGATAAAAAAGATCAGTTTCTCCTGTTAATGCTTCAAGATTTATTCTTTTACAAAGGACCAGTCTGCAGAATTTGTAAAGTACAAAATTCTCAGCAAGAAATCATATGGTAAAAATTTTAAATAGGCTACTTATCTGAGATTTCTCAAAAGAGAAATTTCAAAAAGTCAAACAAATATATGAAAAAAATTAATACCAATATACACAAGGAAAATACTAAATGACAGCCCTAATGTCATGCAATCTTACCTCATTTAGGAAGCTATTATCATAAGATATATATAAAATAAACTCATAAGCTTACAAAGAGAAGAAATTTAACATATACTCTTGGAAAAAGTGAACTTTAGTATAGATATTAAGGGAAAACATGGAGGTATTTTAGAAAAGTAATAGATCTGATATATTTCTAATCAGAAATGTAAGCAACATATCAAAAAGATGAGATTATTCCTTTATAAATCTGTTTCTTTTAAGTTTAGTTGTATATGTAATAATAAAGATGATGACTCAAAATCCCATACACATATTGATAAAGGAAATAAACTTGCCTGTATTTTGAGATAGAGTAATAGTTTCATATAATATGTGATATATGATGTATGCCTTATGATGTATGATTTCTGACATTTTATGTGTTATGTGTGAAATATGATGTACAATAAATAATGTATAATATGCAGTCTTTAATGTGTAATGTGTGAAGTGTGATATGTGATAGGTGTTATGTAAAAATATGTACTATGTAATATATAACATAAATATATACTATATACTATATAATGTAGAATGTATAATATTTAATATACAATATGTAATATATAATACACAAAGTGTAATATGTAGCATATGATATATAATTCATAACATATAATACATAAAATATAATATATAAGATATATTATATGGAATGTATGATATATAATATTTAATGTGCAATATGTAATAAATTTATAATACATAATATGACATGGTATATGATGCATGATACATGAAATATGATCTATAATGTATAAGTGATGAGGTACAAGGTACAATTTATAATGTATAATATATAGTATGTAATATGTAATTTATAATATAGAATGTATATTATGTAATATAATGTATAATATATGATATGAAATACATAATATGCAACAGGTAATATAGAGTATAGATAATAAAATATGGAACATAGACTTAGAATATAGAATAGAATATACATTTATAGGCGTTAAGAATTCAAATAAGTTTGAAATACTAAGATTTGTAGTAAAATATATATTAGCAGAAGATACTATATTATATAAATTCAGTAACCCAAGGAAATATTTTTTAACATTTTTTCTTTGCTTTTGGTAGGATTTATAAGAGGTAAATCTGCATGTAGAGCAGTGATTATTAAAACCTTAGAAGCATAAAATTAGAAAGGATAGATTTTGAATTAAAAATATTTTTACAATAAATATCTCTCTTAGGGCTTTACTGTTGTGAACAGACACCATGACCAACACAACTCTTATAATGATAAAATTTACTTGGGGCTAGCTTGCATGTTCAGAGGTTTAGCCCATTATCATAAAGGTTGGAATATGGAAGCATCCAGGCAGGCATGGTACAGGAGCGAGAGTTCTACATCTTCATCTGAAGGTTGCTAGCAGAATATTGCCTTTCAGGCACACTAGGATGAGGCTCTTAAAGCCCACAACCACAGTGACATACCTACTCTAACAGTGCCATAATGTCTAATAGTGCCATTCCCTGGACCAGGAATGTACAAACCGTCACAATAAACTTAATGTCGATTAGCAAAGGATTTTAACTATATATTTTAGTAAATTAATATTTGTTAAAACAGCTGTCAGAGAGGAATTTGAAGGTTCCACCCAGAAAAGTATGAGATAAAAATACAAATTACCCTAACTTAATCCACCCTTATTGAATACATGTTTCAAAATAATACTGTATCCTTAATATGTGAGTCAAAATTACATCATATAGAAGAAGTAATACTTAAAAAATTACCTCCAGGCAATAAATTATTTCCATAAGAAAATACATGTAATGCATGTAATACTCTTTGGTTGTAGGCCTGAAATGAACTCAGTTACACATTAGTGCTATAATCGTCTTCCAGAGTCTTTCAATGAAGAGCATTGATTAAGTTGATTTAAATTACAGGTGTTCAAAGAATATAATATTCTTTATTCATTTATTGCCAGAGGAATAAGTGCCCATAAGAGAAAAAATCCTTTGAATTCTAGATGAGGCATTTGATACTCAAATTAAATATATGCCAAATTTAGCAACATGGTCATTTCCCTCTTTTTTGTTGGTAGACACAGGAAGTAAATCAATGTTTTCATCTTCTTATATTACCATTTGATATTTTTTCCTTTGAAAATATTACCATATCAGATCCAAGGCACAATATTAGACTCATGGTATTATTTTCTAAAATACCTGGAAAATTGAAAATTATAAAAAGACATTTAAATATGCACACTTTTCAAAATTAGTATTTGTTTTAATTTTCACATGCCATTTAAGATATTTTTATTTTACTTTTGGAAAATCTATTTCTACATAATTGTCAAACAATGAACTTACACGATTGTATTATGTTGCTAAGACTTTGACACTCAGATATAAATTTGTGACTATCAACACAGTTTCCATTATTTACCAAATTACCCCATTCATCTTTGTATGTACTGTATTCTTCTAACTTTGCACTTCTGGGGATAACATTTATCCAGATTCTGTACTATACCTATGTAGTGGTTTGGATTGATTTGACAGCCATAGACTCAAATATTTGAATGCTTGGCCCACAAGAAGTGACATTGTTAGGAGGTTTGTTCTTGTTGGAATAGATGTGGCCTTGTTGAAGGAAGTGAGTCATTGTGGGCATGAGTGTTGAGGCTCCTAAGAGCACGCTCTGCCCAGTGCAGAAGAGGTAGTCTTCTTCTGGCTACCTTCAGATCAAGATGTAGAACTGTCAGCTCCTCTTCAACCACCATGTCTGCCTGGACACTGCTGTGGTTCTTACAGTGATGATAATGGACCAAACCTCTGAAACTATGCCAGCCCCAATTAAATGTGGTCCTTTATAAAAGTTGTCTTGGTTGTTGTGTCTGTTCACAGCAATAGAAACTCTAAGATAACCTGCTTCAAGTCCTCTTATAGAATTAAGGTCACATAGTATCTCAGCCACAGTCCTAGGAAAGTGCCTCTTGCCTGCTTTATGCTTCACATCTCCTTTGAGGCCATGGTCTATAGTTAGTTTCACATAAAGTAGTTATTTTTATTTCATATAAATTAAAATATATGGTTACATATATAAACATATGTACACACATGTACATTTTTGATATGAAAAGAACGATTTTACAAAAACCCAGATGGATCTGCCTAAGGCTGCCCTCAAACTATAGAATTCTTCTTACCTCAGACTCAAGTACTATGAATACAAGCTTGAATCACTACACTTGAGAAAAAAAACATATTTCAATGTTGGACTCCTTTATCTTAGCCTAAATAATATCATATTTCTATTAATTTCTGGGTTCCTCAATTATTAACTTAATGATACAATAATATTTAATACATTAGCAATATCATCATTTATTTGTACTTTGAATTAGTAAAAGGCATATGGGTAATATAAATGTTACAAACATTTTTTAAATGAATAAAGTTTTCACTGAAATTTATGTTTTTTAAATAACATATCTTCCTTGTTTTATAAAATACATTAATGTCATTTATACATTTAAACAACTTTGAACTTCTCACTAATATGGGTGGGGATTATAGGACATGTTGACATCATTAAATAAGTTATAGTGCTTTGTACTCCTATTAGCAATATATGGAAACTCCAACAGAACAAGATAATTAATAACATTCTCATTTTTATCCCAGTTCTCATTATTGAATAGGTAGTGTATCTCTTTGTTGTTAAAACATAAACTGTATTAATAATCACAATACTATCAAAGGAAACATTTATAATATAAAATTCTAAATATCTTCTTATAATATTCAATAGTTTTTACATTGTGGTACTCTAAAATCTTGTTGACAATGTAAAGCATTTAATCATTCATTTTGTTGTGAAAGGTGATCTAACCTGAAGTCATTAAATGATAAATCTGCCATCAGAAAAGGTGAGAATACTTAGAATTTTTATTTTTACACATGATGTCATTTTTATATTTTGTTATCAAAATTTTAATTAGATTACAAGGTGATGCCCTTCACTACACTAAGAATGAAGCATGGTGCAACACCACATAACTTATAAACTCTAAACATTTCTGTAGTTTAAGACACAGCATTCTTCCAGAAAATTATAAATAGTCATATAATTAAACCTGAAGTGGAAATTAAATACATTTTAACTCCAGAATAATAGATACTTAAACGGATACACAAAGGCAAATTAATGCTGATGTTTATCAAACTCTTACAATTCACTTGATGAAGAGTATTCACAAAACAGTCTACCATATAGGACTTTGACATTGAAAGATATTCATAATAGATCACACAATGCATTATCTATAAATACTAAAAATTGCAGCCTTACTTCCTGTCTGTACCTCATCACTCCTTGTTCTAGGAGATTCCCATACCTTGGGTTCTCGATGACCCTGCTCTCTCTCTCCTGTACCCTGGCTCACCTGCATTACTTTGACTACAATTTCCCTCCACACCACTATTTTACACAAATATTTCCAGGCTCTAGGACTGATCTAGTTCCCACTCAGATTTCATATTTCTTCATCCACTCTGACTGCATGGTCCCATAGTGCTTGGCAATAGCCCTGTCATTTCCTAGGTTCGTTCTTATACCTGATCCCAGTGCTCTTATAGATTTGCCTCAACATAGTAACTCAACCCCAATTCTAGTAAATGATTGTGCCTTCCTCCTATACTATGCCTCCTCTCTTCTCTGAAGCCATGTTCTATGACCTAGTTGTTTGGTCTCAAATGATACTCAAATCATGTTTTCTAGATCTGTGTCATCTTAGATCCAGTGAAAAACTCCACCTTCATTGTGATCTCATTGGTTACTCAGTCCTCATGAGTGCTAAGTTCAACCACACACCCAAAGATGAAAAAGAAATAGAAAGTGTGAGCTTATTCAGGACAGAGCCTCCAAGTTGACAATCATCAGGCAAATAGAGGTCCTTGGGCCTGAGTTTATTCAATGCCCCAGTGTAGGAGAATGCCAGAGCAGGAAGACAGGAGTGGGTGGGTGGGTAGGGGAGCACTCTCACAGAGGCATGGGGAGAGGGGATGGAATAAGGGGCTTCTGGAGGGGAGATGTGGAAAGGAGATAACATTTGAAATGTAAATAAAGAAAATATCCAATAAAAAATGGTTACTTTTACAATACCTACTTTGGACCAGACACTCTGAAGCCATCCTACCTGACATTACTTTGTACTATTCTTGTCTGATGAAACAAAACACATAATAAAAGACACATAATATATAATACACAGTTCCTCATATGCATGTAATGAAGAATTCCACTCCAACATCCCTTTTGGAGTCTTGTTTAACCATAAGCATGTCACTAAATGAGACTGTCATAATTCAAAGTATAAAAAGTAAATTTATTAAGGATAAAAATTAAAGAAGTTATTTCAAAATCACAGATTATGAAGAAAACTAAGGATCAAGACTTTAAAACAAAATCAAGGATCTCTATAAAAAAGAAAATCATATTTTTTTAAAAAACACAATGCATAGGAAATGTAAGAGGCGTGTAATTAATCTTACATCTGGAAAATAGACTGTGATATAATACAAATAAAAATAAGTAAAGTAGAAAACAAAGCTGCATGTAGTGGACAGGGTTGAAGCAAGGAAAAAAGGTAACATGTTTCATAATTTTAATAAAATATACAATAGAAAGCTAAAGGAAAAAAATCCATCTATATACACAAAGTCCATAGATCATGAAATAAAATCAGAAAAGAAATTCCACATGACATAAAGGAAAAACACTGAAGTCACAAAACAAAACCAAAATCTACCAAGCACACTGCAAGAGACAAAGATCAAGTCACATAAATTAAACAACCCACCAGAATGAGTGCTGATCATTTAATGTAAGTATTTATATTCAAGTGTATTGCAAGTTCTGAAATACCACCATTGACAACACAGTGAACCTGAACATGAAAAAAATCAAGCTAAAGAATTACACGACTGTATGTACATGTAGGTGTGTGTGTGTGTGTGTGTGTGTGTGTGTGTGTGTGTGTGTGTGTAAGCGCATGTATGTGCGTTTGCGTGTGTGTGTGTGTATGTATAAAATGTGGGACCGTGAAAAATAGTCTGTTTTGGTCGAGCGACTCTCAACTTTTGGAGACCCAGTGAAAGATTTCACAAGGGACAGAAACAGTCAAGACATGATTCCACGAGTTCTCCAACTCCACTACGCTTTGCTATCAATCTTGAAGGCAATGCTCCAAGCTCCCAGAATTCTGGCTGGACTCTACCCCCAGTCATCTGACCACAGCCAAGTATGCTCCACCCCACAGACAGATAACCTAGCTCCACAGACAGATAGCCCATTCCACCATATAAGGGGTAGTTTGCCCCATCCCCTCTGTCTCCTCTCCTCTCCTCTCCTCTCCTCTCCT
>NW_022196894.1:66312691-66315212 GCF_008632895.1 Mastomys coucha | reverse complement strand
TTCTCCTCTCCTCTCCTTTCTTCTCCTCTCTTCTCCTCTCCTCTCCTTTCTTCTCTTCTCCTCTGCTCTCCTTTCTTCTCCTCTCCTCCCCTCCCCTCTCCCCTCCCCTCCCCTCTCTTCTCTTCTCTTGTCTTCTCTTCTCTTCTCTTGTCTTCTCTTCTCTTCTCTTTCTCTTCTCTTGTCTTCTCTTGTCTTCTCTTCTCTTCTCTTCTCTTCTCTTCTCTTCTCTTCTCTTCCTTCCCTTCCCTTCTCTTCTCTTCTCTTCCCTTCTCTTTACTTTTTCCTCCTCCCTTCCCCCTCTCTATGCTGGCCACGTGGAGATGACCAGCCCCTAGTTTAGTATCCCCTCTCTCTACTTTCTATAATAAAACATCTTACAACCATACATTGCCTCCTTACAACTAGGTGCACCTTGTGGGCCTGAGTTAACAGCCTGCAAGACGGGACATCTCCTTCCCTGCCTCTTCCTTCAGCCTCAGGGCAGACTGAGCTGTCCTCGGGCCCCCAATTTGTTCTCAGCTCCTCCACGGCGCCAAGCATCACCTGTGATTCCAAGGAGCAAAAAACTGTGACTTCTTCAGCTGTTCCCCTCCACTCTCTGAGGACTGGGATGCCGACGCCTATCCAGCAGCAGAGCGAAGCACAAGAAAAGGCACTCAAGTCTCTGCTCCAGAGTATCAGACCTCAGGTGGGACTAGAGTCATCTTTCACAATCCCAGCTCCTCCACTGCCCAGCTGTGCCCCATGCCTGGTGCACGGTGCCTGGCACATGTCACAGCCATGGCAGAGAGCGCTGAGCCCAAAATATATGTATGCATATTTGTATATGTATTTGTATATGCATACATATATGTATTTGTATATATGTATGTGTGTATACATATGTATATGATGTATATGTATATACATATGTATTACATCTAGCATGATTATAACCTAAAAAATGAAGATAAATAATTATTTTCAATTCCTTTTATACACATTAAGGGAAAAAGCTCTCAAGGCAGTATTGGAATTCTATAGAAAAATAAAGACAAAAGCAAAACAGAGAATCTGTGGGATTAAATAAAACCAGGAATCAAATGTAGCTAACAGACAGCTACAGAATATTCTACCCAAACACTCAAAAATATACTCTTATTTCAGCAGATCATTTAATATGCTATAAAATAGATTAATACTAAGACACAAATCTAGCCACAACAAATAGAAATTTGAATGTTCTAATAGTGTTCTTTATTATGTTTGATCAGAAAGAATAAATCTAAATAGAGAAAAAGATAACAGAAAGTACTCAATGAAAAGATGATGAATAATCATCATTATTAAATGATGATTAAGCAACTAAAGACATTTTAAAAAAGAAATTACAAGTTTTTACATGGAATAAAAATGTAAATAGAAAATGCCAAAAACAAACAAGCAAACAAAACCTTTTCATATATATTGAGGACATTGGTTGGGAAAATTTTATAGTTTTAACTGCCTACATCAAATAATTTTAAATATCCAAAACAGAGATGTTCATGCTGTATACTAAGATTTTGTAAAAAAAAATATGAAAAAAATAATACAAAGTAGAATAAAAACTAATTAGGGCCAGAGCAGATATGAGACAATATATCAATGAAATGTAGATAGTACCAAGAACAGTAATTTGCAAATCAATATCCAATTATCCACCAAAATATAAATAAATCAATCAATCTTAAGAAACATATGAAATATTTTGCACTCACTGATAAGTGGTTATTAGACCAAAAGCTAGGAATACCCAAGATACAATTCACAGACCACATGAAGCGCAAGAAGAAGACCAAAGTGTGGATGCTTTGGTCTTTCTTAGGAGGAAGAACAAAATAGTCACAGGAACAAATACAGAGAAAAAGTATGGAGCAGAGTTTAAAGGAAAGGCCATTCAGAGACTGTCCCACCTAGGGATCCATCCCTTATACAGTCACCAAACTCAGACAATATTGTGGATGCTAAGGAGTGCATACTGACAGGAACCTGATATAGTTGTCTCCTGAGAGGCTATGCCAGAGCCTTACAAATATAGAGGTAGATGTTCACAGCCAATCATTGGACTGAGCACAGGGTCCCCAGTGGAGGAGTTAGAGACATGACTGAAGGAGCTGAAGGGGTTTGCAACCCCATAGGAAGAACAACAATATCAACCAACCAGACACCCCAGTTCTCCCAGGGACTAAACTACAACCAAAGAGTACACATGGGGGGACCCATGGAACCAGTTGCATATGGAGCAAAGGATGGCCTTGTTGGGAATCAATGGGAGGAGAGGCCCTCGGCCCTGTGAAGTTTGAACGTCTCAGTGTAGGGGAATATGAGAGTGGGGGGCAGGAGAGAGAGTGGGTAGGTGGAGGAATGCACTCATAGAAGCAGGGGTATATGGGATGAGTTAAGGGGTTTCTGAGGCTGAAACTGGAAAGTCAATTGTGGTGGCCCTGCTGTGTTCTTGGAAGAACTCAAAACCGAAACCAGAGACTTAGCTCGCTGGGGG
>NW_022196894.1:66304470-66305901 GCF_008632895.1 Mastomys coucha | reverse complement strand
AGGTTTCCAAATCCTCGGTTCGTGGAACCCCACGCAAGTAGGAGCTGCGGGACGGCATCCTACAGTCAATAACATTTGAAATGTAAATAAACTCTCCAAAAAAAGATGAAAATATAGCTTAAACAAAATATAATGGACAATGAGGCGAAAAGAACAATCTACACCTAATATTTGCCACCTCCTAATCAGACTCTCTCGAAAAATTCAAATAGACTAATTAGAAAATTCTGAAAATCCAAATAGAATCACTAGAGAATTCCGTGAGAAATTCAAACAATAAAATCCAATATCTTTTAATTATTGCAAAAAATTAAAAGGAAAGGGTATCTCCAAAGCCTTTTCAATGAAGTCAGTATTGCTTTTATGCCTGAGAAAAAGGGGTGTCAAATAAAAGAAAATTTAATTTGTTATCTCTAGAAGTCATATTCTGCTCACATGTAACATGTCAACCCTGTTCCCAACTGCTGAGAGGTCTCAATCAATCTTTCATCAACTCTAAGTGCAAACATACACCTTCATCTCTGAATGTGTAAGAGGGACATAGCTGTCGACTTTAAACATACAGCAAAGGAACCGACAGAATAGATACTCTTATATTCAAAAGCTAAAAAATGAAGAAGTGGACTTGTTTTTGTTGCAAATCAGAAATCTATCAGTGTAATTGTAAATGTGCATTGTATGTTTGTGTGTATGTTCGTAATTTGAGGGTATGAGAAAAAATGTAGTTTTAATGTAGAAGACCTCCTACTCCTGCTGCTCCTTCTCTTCCCAGGTCCACCCTTTCATTTGTATCCATCGTCCCCCACCCATATTTGCTTGTCTATAAAGCAAAGCAAAACAATCAAGTAAGAAAGTTCAAGACCAATTTGTGCTGCCCAGATAACCTTGTATTTGTTATCTTCCTTTGAAATATACTATAAACATCTAATCCTACACTTGTAGATAAAACTGATCTTCTCTCTCAACAGTTAACAATTGCCAATAGTTCCATTGCTTGATATATACTTATTTCCTAACTCTCCTCTCCTGAAATTTGGTGTTAATTGGGCTAACCCAAGTTTTGTCCATGTTATTATGACCACTGTTAGTTCATAGCTTCATGTGTATTGATGTTTAGAAGATCCCATTGTCTCTTAATCTTGACATTTCATTTCTTCCTTCTTTAGCGTTAATCCCTTAACCCTGTAAGTGGGATGTGATATAAATGTTCCCTTTAGTGTAGTACATTCTGCTATTTCTTAACCTATGTATCATGTTCAGTTACTTGTTTTTCTGTTAATCACTATTTATTTCAAAGAGAAAATTCTCAGAAAGTGGTCAAGAGATGAATTAATCTATGGGTATAATCTTAAATCATTGGAGATTATATAATATTGTCTCAGTTTAGCAGAAGGATAATATGGCCTATGATGGTCCAGTCAAGCTTTTTTT
>NW_022196894.1:66277751-66304460 GCF_008632895.1 Mastomys coucha | reverse complement strand
TTTTTCTCTGTTAATGATAATAGTTTTGGGATTTATCTTATGTAGTTGCCCTTAAATCATAATTTGCTTGGTTACTTCTTTAATGTTTGTACCACAGTATCACCAGTGGGCATATTTTTCAGGCCAGCCATTATTTTGTAATTCTCCTGCTCCAGGGGATCACAAGCTGAAACTGATCCATGAGTGTGAATGGAGCAAGAGTAATGGATGGGAGATTCAGAAGTCCTGTTAAAGTGAATGGTACTAATGACAGATAGGCATTAACTTTTCTGGAGAAAGATCAACTTAGAGTGAATCAAGAATTCTATAGTCTGGGGAAAGGGAGTAGAAGTATTCAGGATGAGCCTTCTCCTTGTAGGCTGAGATACCGCATTAGCATAGGAAGCCAATCCAGGAATCTCAGGTGCTAGATGAATGGGTTCTTACCAGAAGAAAGGGAGCTGAAGCTGTCCAAAGCCAATCTGAAATTCTAGAGCTATAGGTTGCAGGGACTGGTTGAGAAGAGGAAACTTTTCTGACAAAGGGCATTCACTTTTTTGCACTGATCTCAGTATTTTCTATTAACATCAGACTTTGATCTCAGCATCTGGGCTTTCTGATATTTATTGTATTTTCAAGTGTTCACAGTTGAGTATGATGATTATGTTTTTAACCTGATAGAGTGCATAGCAGCTTCTAGCAAACACCTTCTTGCACTAGAAAAATTTTGCTTTAGGGATAAAGAGTCCATGCCAATATTAGCATGACTTTTTCATGTTCTATGAGTCAACTATCACCCTACTTTAGTAGAAGAATCTTATATCCAAGTCATGTAGGATAACTAACCATGATGGCAGGAGCATAAATTCTTTGTACATACAAGAGGTTTTATTAGCCAACATCTCTAAAGGAAGTAGCTGATTCCTGGATCTTGCCTTTTTTATTTGTTTACATCAGGTATGTAGTGGACGTTGTCACCCATTCTATTGTAGGATAGCTACATTTTAATCACCTTTTATGTTTGCATGAAAGGAAGTTACTGTTGAAGCTTACAGCATCAGGTTTCATTATGCCTTTTTAAAATGGATTTAATATCATAACTTCCCCTAGTCTCTGTTCTGACTTCTGCTCTACTGCCCTAGTTTAACTCCTATTTCTGCTTTTATCTTGCATCCCCTTACATCATTGTGCTTTACCTTACTTCCATTTTATGCCCCTTTTCATGGTCCTTTACTTTTGTGATTCTTCCAAATTATGAACACAGTCATGAAGTTTCAATATTAATATCCTGAGACGTGAAGAAGCCTGTAGTTATATTTACATTTCTTGGTTGCATATGCTACTCAGAATGATTATTTCAAAGTCCATACACTTACCTATGAATGCATTTTCATTTTTAAAATTTGAATCATAATATATCTTCTAAATACATGAAATATTATTCTCCATTCTTTGCTTGATGGACATCTATGTTGCTTCCATTTAATTTCTAATGTAAATAGTGTAACAATGATCATGGATGAGACAGTATCTGTGGTTTCATTTCTCTGCTGCTCCCTTGTGGTGTCAAAGATGCTGCAACACATGGAATGGGAAAGGATGCAGTGAAAATAAGTTTTGTGTTCCATATGCTCCCCTGTACCCCTCGATGTGTCCAGACTGAGTGGGAGGGGCATAGGGTTTTTTGCATAGTGTTCGGTCTGTAGATCTCTGTGTTTTTTAAGATTACAACTCTTTTTGATGATATTCAATGAAGCAGTTATCTCAGTATTTAATAAAACAGCTTGCACTCCTACACTGTGTTCAGAGTGAACAAGAGGTATGGATGGACCTTGAAAAGTAGGCAGAAGATTTTGGGATAAATAAAAATCATTGGCTAGAGTTCTGTAGTTCTGTGAATGGCTCATTTGCATGAAGAGACATTCCAGGAATCCTGGGTATTTATTGAGTAGTTTCTTAACAGGAAAAGAGGATGGGAAAAGAGGAAGTTGAACATGTAACCTCACCAAGGATATGTGACATTCCGCAGGTAGAGGATGGGGTTCTCAGGCTTTTCAGACAAGATCAGGGAAAGAAAAGACCTGCTGGTAAAGGAATTCCTCCATTTTGTGGCTAGCTCAAGTGAGCTGTCCAGACAATAGGGGACTTCTATCTTAATTAGCAGGGCCCAAGAAATGTCTGTAATTATAGTAGGATCTCACTCCTTTGTGCATAAACCCAAAAATGTGATAGCAAATTCTTATGGTAGATTTACTTTTAGATTTTGAACAGTTTCCATATTGAATTCCTAAATTGTTTCACTGGTTTATACTCCCAACAAGAGTGGATAAGTTTCCCCTCTCCCCATATACATGAATTTGTCATATTTTTGTTTTTCTTAAATAATCTGAATAGTGTGTAATGACAGATCAAAATAGTTTTCTTTTGTAATTACCTGGTAGCTAAGAATATAGAATATTTTTGAATTTTTTTAGCCATTTATAATTCATCTTATGAGAATTCTTTTTAGTTTCTTGCTCCATTTTTAATTGTGTTGTCTTCTTAATGTTTACTTTTTTAGTCCTTCATGCAATCTAGATATTAAATCATTTTGTGAGGTATTTTATTTTGTTAACATAAAATACTTCTACTCATATACAGTTGGTAAAGAAACAGAGAAATTTATGTATGTTAAAATTTAAAAGGAATATTTATCATATAATAGTATGTAAAACAGTCCTTACTGTACTTGGTGACATGTGAACACTATGATATTTTATCACTAAAATAAGAATGGTAGCCATTATAATCACTACTAATTTATCCATTTTTTGGCAAATTGATGGAATTAATTTTATAAATTTAGGAGCTATACCAAACAAATAGCTTGAAGGACAATTTATTTGCTCTTAATTCAGAAACCTAGATATTCCAGTGTGTTCCTTGTTTTTATTTTCTCTCTTTGGGCTGCTTTTGTGGGCTATACATGCATATATTTTCAATCTATAGATTTTCATTTTTCTGTGTTTGTACAGTTCTGCTATCTATCTTTTGGAGACATTCATAATTTGCATCATTTCAGTAAACTCTGTCTCCACATACTTTCAGACATTATTGTCTTGGTCTAACATTATTACACCAGGTTAGATTTTGAGTATATATAATGTTGAGTGTATACAACAGATGCATAGCACTCATTTCAGCATATTAGTTAAAAGAAACTGGAAAGAAGTGTTCAAAATACATACATAAATGAATTATGCACTGGTCAATGACACATAGATCTTTAAACATTTATTAACTAACACTTGTGTGTATGTATGCCTGACTGAGTTACATATAATATATACATACATACTTACAGAGGGCAGAAAATGTCTCAGAAAAACTGGAACTTAAGCCCAGGTACGTACTCATGTTGGTTTTAAAGTTGAACTCAGTTCTTGCCACAGAAGTATGTGCTCTTGTCTAAATCATTTCTCTAGTCCTGTTAACTTTAAAACTAAAAATAATAAAACATGCATTGTCATAGATTTTAAATTAACTTGAGTTCTTTACCAAGTGATGATTAATGTGTAAATAAGTCCTCATTTCAAAGGCAATGAGCCACTAATAAAATTGTTAATCATTAAAGGAAAAATATCCTACAATGTGTAGAAGGAAAATATTATTGAGAAAATGTGTTATCCATTCTTTTTTATTATTTAATCTTTTTTACTGTCCAGACTTCATACCCTTCCTGGTCTGACTTCCCCCACCACTCTTCATTCTATACCACCTCCCCCATCTCCAAAAGGATGTCCCAACCACCTAACCTCAACACCACCCAACCAGACCTCCTCACTCTCTGGGGCCTTAACTTTTTCAAGGGTTAGGTGCATCTTTTCTCACTGAGGCCAGACCTAGAAGTCCTCTGCTCTATATGTGTCAAGGACCTAATATCAGCTAGTGTATGCTGCCTGGTTGGTGTCTCAGTGTCTGAGAGATCTCAGGGTTCCAAGTCAGTTGAAACTGCTGGTCATTCTATGGGTCAGCCCTTATCCTCAGCTTTTCCACAGAGGTCCCTGGCTTCTGTCCATGGGTTGGTGCTAGTATCTGCATCTGACTCTTTCAGCTGCTTGTTTGGCCTCTTAGAGTGCAGCCATGCTAGGCTCCTGTCTGCAATCATACTACAGCATCAGTAACAGTGTCAGGGCCCCCAGGGTTCATTTTAGCTGGATCCCAATGTGGACCTGTCACTGGATCTACTTTCTCATGTTCCTCTCCATTTTTGTCCCTGCAGTTCCTTCAGACAGGAACAAATTTGGGTCAGAGTTTTTGACTATGGGATAGCAACCTAATCCTTCCACTTGATGTCCTGTCCGTTTACTGGAGGTAGACTCTATAAGTTCTCCTTCCCCATTGTAGAGGACTTCATCCAAGGTCCCTCCTTTTGAGTCCTTAAAGTGTTTCACCTCCCAGTTCTCTAGTACATTCTAGAGGGTCCCTCCACATCCTATCTATAGGATATTTATATCCTATCTCCTGAGGTTGAATGAAGATTCCTTAATCCTAGTTGGGAAGGAGAAGAAAACAACCAGGGGAGATGGCAGAGGGAGGGAGGCATGAAGGTGGGAGAGGGACCAGAGAAGTGAAGGAGAGAACATGATCAGATAGTTATTGGGAGGGGCGACAGTAATAAAGCCCTGAGGGATTCCAGAAAGGATGTTTTCCATTCTGAATGAAAAAAAATGCAGTGATGCAATTGTTATTGTTATTGTTGTGCAAGTAGATTGATATGTCTATCTAGCTACTGGTTTAGATTTATTCTTGTATTTAAAATTTGCACAGCATTTATGCAAAACAAATTCACAAGTAACTAGATATTAAGTGGTAAACTTAATATTATATTTCCATCTAGTAGAGATGGAAATAAATCTACTTGTTACTTTAGTTGTTTTTGCACTATAAATTTCTCACCAGAAATGCTGTCATTACATTATAAACATACATATTTTTAATCGTTTCTTTTTATGAAGCTCTACTTTATAGCCTAAGAATTTATTTATTAAGTAAAATAGCTAGGATCCTTTGCAGTGGGGGATATGGAGCCTGAAATGGCTACCACTTATAAGCAATCAGGACTCACAGAGAAAGGATAAGAACACCAAACTACCTACAAAACACTTGACCCAAAATTTGTACTGCCTACAGTACAGGGGTGAAAATAGTGCAGTCTAAGGGAGTGGCCAAACAATGAGTGTCTCAATTGGAAACACATTCCATTGGAAAGAACCAATCCTGACAGTATTATTGATACTTGCAGACAGGAACTTAGCATAACTGTCCTCTGACTGGCTCTACGCAGCAGTTGACTAAAACAGATGCAAAGGAGTTTTATAGAAGAAATCAGGGAATCTAGAGGAGATAGGGACTCCTCAAGAAGTTCAACAGAGCCAACTAACCTGGACACTTGGTACTTTCCTGAGACTGAACCACCAACCAAAGAACACAAATGGGCTAGACTTAGCTCCCCTGAACATATGTAACTGATGTACAGGTTGGTCTCGTGGGTCCTCCAACAATTGTAGAGAGGTGTGTCTCTGATACTTTTGTCTGCCTGTGGATCCTGTTCCCATAACTGGGCTTGGAGATCATGCTTAAATTGGTCAGTTCCTAGCAGTTAACAATGAGCAAATGAGAGTGTTCATAAAAAGAAATCCTTTGTGGTAGGATATGGAATTCATTGGCTATATGTCTAGAAATAGTATAAATGAGTAATATATGTATTAAGTCATTTTTGAAAGACACACTGATTCACAATGGCTTCAATAATCTTTGTTCTAGTAAGGAATGATGAGGTGTTCCTCTTTTCCACATCCTCATCAACATTTGCTATCAGAAATCTTTACAATAGTTACTCTAATTGGGTGATTTATAAAATTAATCTTAATTTGCATTTCTCTCATAAATAGACACTTTTTACAATGGAAATGAAATAGAAGCTTTATAGATGCTCATGAATGCCATGGACCGAGTTCGTTACAGGGTCCCCGTTGTCTGCAGGATGAGAGTTCTGGTAAGGTGGGCAACAAGTCAGCGAATGACAGACAGAGTCGACACAAGAGTGTGCTGAATCTGAATGTATTTGTACAAGATAAAATTCAGGCTTAAATAGCATACAGCAAGCAGGGCAGGTGACAAGAGTCATGTAGGTAGGCGAGGGTTACAACAAAGTCAATAGGATCAGAGAGCAAGACTGAAGTCACCACATCAAGGTTGGTAGGATCAGGTATCCAGGTGTGAAACAGGCAGAAGAGCAATGGTGCCTTCCCTACTGGGGCTATTTTGGTATTCCTATGCTAATTCTCTGGTTCTGCTGGAGGCAAGTGCTAGGAGGTTCCAATCTAGAAATTCTTGCTAATTCTCTGGGTCTTGCTGGAGGGAAGCACCAGGAAGGTCCGATATAACAGTTCTTGCTAGTGCCCTTGAGTGAGGAAATCCCTTCAATTACTCTCTAGTATGTAAAACAGTTCTGTCTTCTGTGGGACTGCCCTAAGAAATGTGCTTGACCTCTGTTGCTAACTCTGAGGACAACCTGTCTGATAAGGCAGATTCTTTGAGAGAAATTCCAAGCTAATGACAGCTTGGAATTAAATGAGGATATTTTGGAACATTGTGCTGGCCAGGAGACAATGCCTATTCATAAGTTTAGCCATTAACAAATCATTTCTTGGGGTACCTTTTTTGCCTAAATAAGAGGGCATGTTGATGATTGGAAAGACTAGTCTGGAACATGTCTGAGTTAGGAGATGCCAGTGAATGTCTGAATACCCAGGAGGCACAAACTCCCCTTTGAAGTCATAACACCTCTTATCCTTAATCAGGCTTTTACCCCCAATATTGCGGATTTTACTGGAGTAAATGAATGGGTGTGGCACATGAAGAAATAAACACATAATGAAAATGTGAACACATTCATAATGTCATTTTGTTCTATTTAAAGAAAAAAGTGAAATCTATTATCTTACCTTCTTTTGTCTTTATTTCCCAAACTCTAGTCAGAGAACCCTAATTTTCTAATTTTTCCTTAAGATTATTATATAAACAGCTATTTTCTTCTATTTCCCACCAAGATCCCTGCAATGGTTCCATTATTCTTTTCTGGTTACTGAAGTTACTTGAGGCTGTATATTTGAATCTCAAGGGATAGAGTTTGAATCCTCATTCGCAAGATCATCTAACATTTGTTTTTCTGAGTATGGGTTATGTTAGTCAATATTACCTATTATAATTTAACATGTGTATCTGTAAAGTTCATGATTTTACTTTTATTTACATGTGAACTCTTTATAAAATTATATATGTACCACATTTTCATTATTTATTCATTAGTTGAAGGACATTTAGTTTGCCTCTAAATCCTAGCTATTGTGAATACAGCAGTGATGATCATGGCTGAACAATTCTCTGTGAAGTAGGATGTCAAATCCTTTGGGCATATGTCACGTGATGATACAGCTGAGAAAAATAGGGAATTTATTTTTCTTGTTTTGAAAATGACCCAGTCTGTCTGGGCTGGGGTCCAGCGCAGACCTTGGGCACGCTCCACAGCCAGTCCCACAACACCCAGAGGAAGCTCCACTCCCAGGCACTCTAACACATCCAGGATCAGAGGTGAGCAGGAACCAACATCTGTCCCAACACTGGGAGTAACTGGGACCAACTGGACCAGGCACACAGGAACTCCGCCAGCCCAGTAACTTGAGTTCCTTCAGGTCTGTCTGGGTTAGTGTTCTGAGCAGACCTGGGGCACAAACTCTGCAGCCAGTCCCACAACACACAGAGAAAGCCACACTTCCGGGTGATCTAAAAAGCCCAGGATCCCAGGATCCCAGGATCCCAGAATCACAGGATCAAAGAAATAGCTTGACTCTGAGGAGTTCTGAAACAACTAGGATCACAGGAAGGACAGACTCCAGTAAGATTTAGCAAGGTCAGGTAGCACTAGAGTTAACCAGATGGCGGGGGCAAGTGTAACAAAATAAACAACACCAACCAAGGTCATTTGCCATCATCAGAACCCAATTCTCCCACCATAGCAAGTCCTGGACACACCATCACACTGGAAATGCAAGATTCAGATCTAAAATTACTTATAATGATGATGATAAAGGACCTTAAAAAAGACATAAATAGCACCCTCAAAGAAATACAGAAGAACATAGGTAAAGAGATAGAAGCTCTTAAAGAGGAAACACAAAAATCCCTTAAAGAAGTACAGGAAAACACAATCAAACAGGTAAAGGAAATGAGCAAAACCATCCAGAATCTAAAAGTAGAAAGAGAAACAATAAAGAAATCAGAAAGAGAGACAACCCTGGAGATACAAAACCTAGGAAAGAAATCAGGAGCCATAGATGCAAGCATCACCAACAGAATGCAAGAGATAGAAGAGAGAATCTCAGGGGCAGAAGACACCTTAGCAAACATTGACACAACAGTCAAAGAAAATGCAAAAAGCAAAAAGCTCCTAAACCAGAACATCCCGGAAATCCAGGACACAATGAGAAGACCAAACCTAAGGATAATAGGTATAGAAGAGAGTGAAGACTCCAAATGTAATGGGCCAGTAAATATTTTCAACAATATTATAGAAGAAAACTTCCCTAACCTAAAGAAAGAGATGCCCATGAACATACAAGAAGCCTACAGAACTCCAAATAGACTGGACCAGAAAAGAAATTCCTCCCATCACATAATAATCAAAACAATAAGTGCACTAAACAAAGAAAGAATTTTAAAAGCAGTAAGGGAAAAAAGGCTACTAACATATAAAGGTAGGCCTATCAGAATTACAGCAGATTTCTCACCAGAGACTATGAAAGCTAGAAGATCCTGGGCAGATGTCATACAGACCCTACAAGAACACAAATGCCAGCCCAGACTACTATACCCAGCAAAACTCTCAATTTCCATAGATGGAGAAAACAAGATGTTCCATGACAAAACAAAATTTACACAATATCTTTCCACAAGTCCAGCCCTACAAAGGATAATAGAACAAACATCAACATAAGAAGAAAAACTACACCCTAGAAGAAGCAAGAAGGTAATCTTTCAACAAATCCACACAAACGTAATTCCACCTCTTACAACAAAAACAATAGGAAGTGACAATTCCTTTTTTTAATATATTAATTTGAAAATTAATATTACCAACATATCCTAATCTTTTGAAATCCAATAATATGAGGAATCGGAAATTTGATGATTGTCATCCAATGATCTCTCTAATTTGGTAATTGGAGAAATAGGTCCAACATTGTAGAATCTATATACACTGTCAGCTTGTTTGTTTGTGACAGTATCTTGCTGTGTACAACATAAAGGTCTTGAAATCTTGCTTCCCCTATCTCAGCCTCTCTATTAATAGTATTGTTTATTTCATGTTTTTACAATATACTACAATTTTCAGAACAGCTTATATATTTCAAAAGTATTTATATACCCAAAAGAAACATAGACGATTAACTAGGGAGGTGGCTTGTAAGAGAACAACAAAGAGTGAGACTGAATGCTTTGCTTGACATTTGTAACTATTGTATCAAGTTTGAAGAGGACTTTATAAGTTACTCTTTCTCTGAGATGAATGCTTTTCCAAATTATCACAGCTAATGAACCAGATTCTTACCCTCAGATAATGTCTGTGCCACCCTCCAAGTAGAACCATCATTCATTGAAACAGTTGGTGAATGACTTTATGGGTAGACCATCTTAATATACACACCATTTCTGAAAATAATGTAACCTGTTCTCTGTGGGCTGAGAATAAAGTCACTTACTCGAGTCAAATATCTTTGACCATAGCAGGAAAGTCTGTATCCAAAAATCATGCCTACAATTCATTTCTTGGTGCAGCACAACTATCAACTCTCAGCTTACCTACGATGGAGGTAAAATCCTTTGGTGATGTGAGGGTCATTGAAATACAGCCTTATTACAATGAAAAAAAAAAGAACAGCTTATATATTTCAAAAGTATTTATATACCTCAAAGAAACATAGACAATTAACTAGGAAGGTTGCTTGTAAGAGAACAACAAAGAGTGAGACTGAATGCTTTGCTTGAGGTCTGTAACTCTTGTATCACTTTGAAGAAGAGGATTTTATAAGTTACTCTTTCTCTGAGATGAATGCTTTTTCCAAATTATCACAGCTAATGAACCAAATTCTTACCCTCATCTAATGTCTGTGCCACCCTTCAAGCAGAAACATTGTTCATTGAAATTATTGGTGAATGACTTTATGGATAGACCATTTTAATACACACACCATTTCTTAAAATAATGTAACATGTTCTCTGCAGGCTGTGAATAAAGTCACTCACTCAAGTCAAATAGTTTTGACCATAGCAGGAAATCTGTATCCAAAAATTGAGCCTACAATTCATTTCTTGGTGCAGCAGAACTATCAGCTTTCAGCTTAGCTACAATGGAGGTAAAATCCTTTGGTGATGTGAGGGTCATTGAAGTACAGCCTTATTACAATGAAATCCAATGTCTAAAAATTGTTCTTATTTTGGGCTTGTACCACAGTAAGAGCCAAGATTTTAAACTCTACTAAATATAAAACAAATAAAAAGACTTTATATATTTATGTTCATTTAAGAAAATACTAGTAGTGATGTATTGTTTTGAAGTATACAGTTAATATGTTTGGAGTTATTTAAAATTTATATTGAGAAAAATGCATTTTCACTATTGCTATAGATGAGCATCTACATAAGACTGTTAAATTGGTTGTTGTTTTATATCAAACTACTTTTATAATACTCATTTTATTGTTATAATGTTTTATAAATTTTAAAGAATATGACAAAAAATACCCTATCAGTATGTACTACATTTGTGAATATGTACATCCAAAAAAATCAATAAACTTACAAAAGAAAAAAAAAAAGAAAATGTCCATTATTTCCAGAATATTTGGTACAGTATGTAACTCCAAAAGCAGTAAATTCATATTCTGTTTTACATACAACCATTCTAGTATTCAGTGTCTGTTGTTTTGTTGATCTATGTCATTCTGATTGAGGTTACATAAAATTGCAAAGTTGTTCTTATTTGCCTATGCCAAATTTCTAGGAATTATAAACATTTTTTTGAAATCATTTCTCAGTTGTTTCCTCCTCTTCTTTGTCTTTTGAGGTCTCACTGTTCATGCCCCAGTCCCATGTATTGAATGTGCTTTTGGATATATTGTATTTTGTTTATTTGAGATCTTAATATATTTTTGATACAAATCTTCTATCATATGTATAGTTGTCAGTAATCCTCTGACAAATATTGACATTTCTTTTTATTCTATTGACTGTTTTTTACTTGTATAGATACTTTACAAGACCCACTCAACAAGATAGACATCTCATGCTTGATACTGAAAATCTAGACAACTAACAAAGATTAGTATAATGGAACATGGAAGTGAAGCTACAACTACAACGTTACTGAAGTAACACAACCCCTAACTGTACTTTAAATATCCACTCTTACACTAAGAAAATTTGTCCTAAAGCACACCAATGAAATTTCCCCTTGAACCAGACAGACACAATTACAGCAATGCACATCTAAACTGAATGTAGAAATAGACAAAGAGGAAAGGGCATAAAATAGAAAAAAGTATATTGTACAGGGGTTTTTGGAACAACTGGAGTGAAAAATGTGAGAAAAATCATGCTTTGTTAAACTGTTGGTTGAAAAGATGGCAGATAACTTTATTTATCAATATAACATGTATGTTGATAATAGACCTTAACTCATTTTTCGTGGTGTCTATATTCTACTTGTATAAACACTTGAATTTTTTTCAATTTAATCCATGTTACTTGAAGTGGAAATTTCTGGTTTCTTTAGAGACTCAGTTGTACCATCTGATGTTTTTCTGGAAACTTTCTAATGAGAGTTTTTTTTTTTTTTCCTGGAGCAGACACATGAGAGGTTGTTTTTCTGAGAACATACACGTGGTCTTTTTCTGGAAACTATCTGGAAAAGGGGTATTTGATGTTTTGCTAGAGTAGATGCTTGAGAGAACAAGGCATATCTGGAAAGTGTATAAATATATGTGTACAGACAGTGGATGGTGCTATGAGGTTTAGGTTCTCCATGGTACTCTTTGCTTGGCCTAATTGGGCTTTCCTGACAATGATGATGCTGTAAAATATTAATTTTCCTTGCCTTCTTCGCTAATTATTTTTTGTCATGACTGTAGAGAGAAATGCACCAAAGAACTTCTGGTGGATTTCTGGCAACTTCTTGCTGATTCTGAGGACTTGAACCGATTAGCAGAGTACTGCAGCTTCTTCTGACTCAAACTGCCATTGCTGATCTGTGGATTGAGCCACTGTCACTGATTCCTGTGAACTTAACTGCCAATATCCTGAGAGTGAAGATTGGATTCAACATACAGAACTATTTCTAAACAGGTTCACATTCTCCTTTGCCCTATTAACCTTTCCTTTCCAGTACCTTTGGTGGGTGGTGGGCTAGAAGGGAATATTTAAATACACTTATTAAAGTAGGTTTTGAAAAATGTAAGCCTACCTTTATGTTTGTTGTTATTCTCGAACCAGTTTTGGATGTATCCAGAAATCTAGGAAATCAGTTTTAAGGATTTTCATGATCCTATTACATCTTGGAATTTGAGGAAAAATCTTCACTTAAAACTTGTCTGTTAACTGGAGGCAATAATTTTTGGTACAAGTAGTCAGAATGGACTCAATAATTTTTAGATTTTTAGCTGTTAATACTATGATTTCAATATCATTATTTGAAGTGGTCATGTTTTCTTATTTCGTTATTATTTAATGGTATGATAGTATTTATTTAAAACTTAAGAAAATGGCTTATTCTTCCATAAGACTCCCCAAGCTCCATCCGGTGTTTGGCTGTGGGTGTCTGTATCTGTCTTAGTCAGCTGCTGTGTAAAGTCTTTAATAGGACACCATGCTCCTGTCTGCAAATATAACAGAGTATGGATTGGGGTGGAGGGTTGACTGTGAGTAGAGCAATGAGCAGGATGTAAAGTGAATAAGTTAAAGAAAAAAAGAAAGAAAGAAAAACTAAAATTAAATTTAAAAAGTTTATGTTTGCTTCTGGTATACAACAGACTGTGGCTTTAACAACTCAAATTCAATATTTTATAACTCAGGATGTTACACTTCCAAGATCAAGTTTCAGGTGATTTGGTTTCTTTTGAGGCCTTTCTTATCGGCTTCTTGATTCTTTTATTACTTCCTCCTGTATTTTTTTTTTCACACTGCCCATATTTAGCTGTTACTTCAGGGTGTATGTGTGTTAAAAAATAAATAATAAGACTATATCATAAAAAAATAAGGAGCTCCCTCTTATCATTAAAAGCTCTGTGTCTGAATTTGATCGCTGTTTGTAGTTAAGGGTGTTAGAGCACTGTCTTAGGATTTTCATTGCTATGAAGAAACATCGTGGCCGTGGCATCTTTTATAAAGGAAAGCATTTAATTAGGGCAGGCTTACAGTTTTAAAAGTTTACTTCATTTCCTTCATGGCAGGAAGCATGCTTGCAGGCAGACATGGTTCTTGGAGGAAAGCATGGTCTGACTGAAAACAGTCAGGAAACTTCACTGGGTAGAATTTGAGCATAGAAAAACTCAAAGTCCACCCCCACAGTAACACACGTTCTCCAACAAGGCCACTCCTACTGCAACAAGGCCTTACCTGCCAATAGTGCCCCTCCCTATGGGACCAGCACTCAATCACATGAATCCATGAAGGCCAAAACTATGAAAGCACCACAAGCATCTCCATGAATTTTATATGGAGAAAATTCAGCCCAGAACAAAGTGAATTGAGTGCTACTATTACCAACTACTTACAACACTCAAGCAAAACTTAATTTTTATCAACTTGAGGTTGAAACTCAATAATCATTATTGTTCATCTAAAAGTGGACCAATATCAAAACAAGACTGAACATGTTCTCTACCATCTGTCATTAAATCATCAAAACTTTTGCATTCTTTATCTTTTTTTCACACAGGGAAAAAATCGTGGCTATTCTCCACATGCTATTGATCTTTGAATTTTCCTTTCCATTAGGGAATGTATCCAATCTGATATGATTTGATTCTTTTGCATGCTTTCGAACACTGCTTCTGTTCTCATTTGGCTTCCTATACTACCCTTGCTTTCCTATTACCTCTATTCCATGCCACTGTTATTTTTCCTCAGTCAGACCTCCTTTTCTTTTTTCCCATGGAATGAGAATTCAGAATGCCACAGCCTACTCCCCTTCTTTTATCAAAAACCTCATGCACACAAAGGGTTGAAGGTAAGTGTCCTTATTTGCACTTCATCCTCTAATGCCTTGCATGTGGTGCCTATTTCTATGACTACCTGGGGAAGCTTTTGCTTCAATTACTAATGAATTCCTCATTAATATAACCAATCCCCTGTTTTGTTTTCATCCTCCTTAATCCTCCTGCAGAATTTGGCACTGTTAAATGCACCCTTTTGAAAAATCTTCACATTTACTTTAGTGAATTTAATCTCAGTGTTTCTTTGTGTTTTTCTCACTTTTAATGCAGCTTATTTTCTCCTGCTTCCCTGTAAAATAGATTTTCAAAACACTATTTTTTGATATTTTATAATTGTTACACTATAAATCCTAAAGAATAATCTTATTCCTTGCAAAGATTTAAATTAGCATTAAATGAGAGATATACAGTTCCCTGCAAATATGATATTGCTGTATTTGCTCATTTTCATTCTTATGAGCCATAGTTTAAAACAGATAAAATTAAAATATTCACTATAATGATGTACAGATGATCTCTGTGAAAGCCATGTTTATATTTCTAGGTATAAGCTTCACATTTCTTCTTTGATTGAAATAATAGCTTAAATTAATGACATTTTATTTAAAAATGTTTCTTTGTACTACCTAACTCATGTGATTTCAGTTTCTTAGCTTTATGTAATAAATTATATATTAAATTAATATTATTAATTTTCAGCTTAAGGAAGACAGAAATTACAGTAATAAGTAGCCACAATTTATGTCTTAATAGAGGTTGTTGTTTCTATGGAAATTTTCAGATAAATAAATGCAGCAAATAAGTATTTGATGGGTTAGTACTCATGATTTTTAAGAAGAAAATCATAAGCAGAAATACAGTATAGTATATGTCAAAGGAATTTTTCACATAAAATTCTTAATATAAAACTGTAATGTAACTCTTCACCCATTTTAGAAGTACAGGTAAATGCAGAAGTCTTGAAGTGGGTGTGTTCTTATCTGTATTTTAAGAGGAAAATAAAAGCAGTTGATGTCAGGGAGCTGTGGAGGATACAGTATGTGTTCTGCTTTCTAAATCATGACCAATACTTAAGTATGACCACAAGTGTTCACGTTTTGGCCTCTGATGCATTGAGAATCACCTGGAGGAGTGCATAGAAAAGTCTGTCAGCGGAACAAGTGTCCGGATGATAGCCACATGCTTAGCTTGGAGACATTGAAGTGTGAAGATAATGGAATGATCTCTCAATTGAATACTACATTTTTCTTAGATTGAGGAGTCTCAAAATTTAGTACCTAATAAAAGAAGATGAGACAAATATCAGAAAAATAAGATCAAGACCTTTAAGTTTCATATCTGAGATGTCAGGAGATAATTTCTGGAGGGTAGTCAATTGAGATACTCCAATTTCATTTTAAAAACTTGATGGAAAATGATGTTTTTTATAATCCACAATTTATAAGTGTTATAAGTTCTTCTTAAGGCTGTAATAAATACACCTGGCTATATTTGCAATTTTCGTTGTTAACGACAGTTGACTAATAATGTTAGTATGTTTTCATGAACTGAATGCTGCAAAACGAAAAGGAAAACAGAAGGAAGTGAACATGAGTATTTGAGAATTTGCTTTTATTAACAAGTTTCCCAGAAAATGAATTAGTGTTTATCAATTTTGATAGTGTTCGTTATTGTGTATTTATATTACTATACTTATTTATTGATTTAATTATATTTATGTATCTGAAAATACAGTAACTATTAGACTTCCTGAAGCAAAATTATATCACTATGTACAGGGTAAAGGTGTTGTGCTAGTGAAGGAGATGACTAGGTCTGTTGAGATAAATGATCCAAGTCTGACCCTATGAGTTTAGTCCTTAGAACTCAAAGGTAGAATGATGAATCTACTTTTTCTTTGTGTCTCTGTGTCTGTCTCTCTCCCTGTCTCTCTGTCTATGCCTCTGTCTCTTTCTGTCTGTGCCACTGTCTCTATCTTTCCCTCTCCTAAATAAAAAAATATTAAATAATTATACTTAAGAAAGACCTTAAGATAAACTCTATTTAAATATATTCTACTGTATTCAAGAAGTATCATGTTCAACATTTTCCAGAGCTGAAACAGCATTTCTCATTGCTTCATGCTATTTTAGTACCAAGAAGATAAAATGTATATGCTTCATACAATTTTAATATCAGGGAGATAAAATGTATATGCATATTACTTTGCACATACATTACATTTGCATGTATACGCCCCACTAGGTTATCATATATTTATAAAAATAAATAGTAGAACATATGCTTACTATTTATTTACTACAGTTGTGAGTCCATTGTTGCTCATTGTCTTTGTCTTTTATTTAACATAATATCCTTGAATTACATTTTTTAAAATTCTAATCACTTTATTCCACTACTGTATTATTTACATCTATGTTGCTCTGACTTCACTATCTGACAAAAATGAAGTCTCTAAGATTTACTCTGTCTTATAGTTTCCAATGATTTCATTGTACAATTCCTAATACTTGTGTTCATGTTAGCATGAACACCATTTAAAAAATGGGCATAATTTTTAAACACTCATTGCTACTGCCCCTTTCTATTACCTGGACCCTATTTCCTAAAAACAACAATGGCATCTTATGCAATGTTCTGGGTGAAAAAGAAAGATTCAAAATGTTAGTCATTTGGGGAATATTTCACACTCAAATGATGATAGCAATATATTGCTACAAAACTATCATTGAAGCCTCTGTGTTTTGTTTTAGGATGAGCCTTGAATGACCTTATCACCTTGTGGATATCTGTACAGGATGGAAGTTCTAGCCTGGAACGCTTCGTTAAATCAGAGAGTATCCAAGGACTTTATCGTTCTTGCAATTGACTTCTTAACATCAACTAATATTGTTCCAATACTACATTTACCAACTGTTCCTAAATCTATCTTCACATTCACTCCATTAACATTGTTTCTGTATCTTGTTTTCTTAATTTCATCAGATCTGACACATTTACTTTGTTTTATTCTTGAATTGTTTTAATGGAAGAAATTTATGCTGTATATACTACGTTTTTATCTGCTTAAATTTAGAATTAGTGTGTGGACTTAAGTCCTGACTTTTATTGGGCATTACTGTCTATGGACTTCTGAACTTGATATATGGTTGCTTTCTGAAAAAGGACATAGGAACAGAAAGAAAACTCTTTATTTACTTACTTATTTTTTTTATTTAGATTTTATTCCCCTCCCAGTCTACCCTCCAATTGTTCCACATCCCAAATCTTGAGAAAAATATTTTATTTCAGTTCCTCATTTCAGAATATTGATGTAAGTTTTTCTTCCTGAAGGGCAGTGTTCAGTAGTCAAAAGAAACATTTGAAGTTGATTTAAAGGTTCATCCAACACAAGGATGAGGTAACAAGAAATTCATGATTCAAGGATAGCCCAAGCTACAAGGAAAAACCTAATCTCACATAAACAAAACAACAAACAACAAAAAAAGTAGAATCTTTGGTTGTACATTCATATTTTAAATTAAAATATCAAGCCAAGCATTTTTAACATTGAATTGATTATACTAGTATTTTACCAACTTTATACTAATCATATTCATAAACCATTTATGACTAGCTCATTGAGAAAAATGACATTAAATAAAATACCTGTAAATTATTTAATTAACATTTATTTTTACTAATTATTTTATTTATTTACATTCCAAATGTTACCCCATTTCTGGTCCCCATTCCCAGATTCTTCACCCCATCCTTATTCACGAGGTCTTTGAGAGGCAATCCCTGACCCACCCATCCACCACCTCCTCCTCTCACACCCACCATACTCCCCCACACCCACCATACACCACACCATACCACCCCCAGCATCCCATGCCCAAGGCATCAAGTTTCTACAGGATTAGCTGCATCTCCTCTCACTGAGGTCAGAAAAGGCAGTCTTCTGCTGCATTTTTGCTAAAGAGCAGATCTTTTCTTGGTAGATAAGACTTTGGGAGCTCAGGGGTCCAGGTTAGTTGACACTGTTGGTCTTCCTATGGGGTTGGCATCTCCTTCAGCTCCTACAATACTTCCCTTATCTCTTCCATAGGCATCTCCAACCTCAGACCAATAGTTGATTGTGGTGAATACAATTAATATAAATATGTAAAATTATATATGTATAAATTTAACTCTGCTATCTGTTCTTTATTAGCATTCTAGGTATCCAAGTGAACAATCTTAAGTCAAATGAAAATAATTTACCTACACAAGTACTTTTCAATTTTTATGCATATTATGAAAACTTACTATAAATCTAAAAATAGAGTTAACAAATAACTATGTTAATTAAATTTCTTTCATACTCTTCAAACTTAAATTATCTGATATATTTTTACTTAATTCAAAGTATAAGAAAACTACACTTCTTGAATTGGAATGAAAATTTGACAAGTATCTCATATGAGAGATAATTTATGAAATTAAAATGATTTTATTGATAAAATATAATTTATAGTTTTAAAACTAAATTATGTATACTAATACATTATTTCCATTATTTCTAATTTAATTATAAATATTTATAAGAATGAAATGATTGGCATTCCTTAATTAGAATAAAAATTTGGCATCTGAGAGGAATTTTATTGTTTCCCCAACTCACAAACTTACAAACTTATATATGACAATAGGAACTGACCCTTTAGAGTAAAACTGTCCAATCTAAGGTTAATGTATAAACAGAATTAAGAATTTTGGTTAAAATACTAATTTATTTTTTAATCATTATTTAAAATTGGCTTTCATTGCATAGATTTTTACAAGAAATTGTTTCAAAATTTCCTCCTTTTAATTTATTTTATTTTTGCTTTTGTGAAAAGGGATCTTTTTTGTAGCCCCTTAGTTTTCTAGAGATCTACCTGACTCTGCCTTCTCAATGATGAAGTTAAAACATATACCACTGAGCACACATAAAATTTACATTGAGCGTTATATATATCCTATCTTCTTCTTCTTACACAAACCATCTGTTGCTTGTAGTTTTTTATCCAAGTATAAATTTCTGTGAAATGAATCTATCTACTTGTCACATAACAAGATATTGCCATTATTCTTATCCTCAAGACACCATAGTACTGAGACTTCGTGAACGAAATTTCCCTGCTGTGTCTTTCTGAAACTATGCAGCATAAGGAATATTTATCTTCTAGCTTTTATGAACTTTTGCTTGTTTTCTATGACTTCTCTGAGATTTGGTCATAATGGTTGTGTTGTACATGTTTTAACTATCACTGTATATTCTCTTGTCATGTCTTGTTTCTACTTAACTACCTTATTTCTCTGTAATAGTGTCTGTTGTGAAAAGAAGCTATATAGAAGAAGGATGAGAGCTGTACTTATATGGGCATATGACTATAAGAATTTGAAATATATTTAGAAATTATTTTGGTTTAGAAAAAAATGACAAAGATTTTCCTCTAAGATATATATGGTAACTCTGGCCACATTAAAAACATATAACTTTAAAGTCCCAGGTTTGTATTCTCATAAATGTAGTCAAATATATGTCTAACTAATTAATTGTTCCTTATTTCCCAAATAAAAGTGAAAATATTGGGCACCTGGGAGATCTTTTACCTCTGTTGTCATTTGTTAGTTTTGATTTACATAAAAATATGGATTGAATTTCTCCCTTGGCAGCTTACATAGTACCTTCTGACAATATGAGAGCTAGTCCAAGAAAAAAATGCTCTCAAGTCACTCCCATCTTGATTTCTCCAAGTCCTATATTCAATTAAATTTTTTATTCAATAACAGAGTCACTACTTTGAGAAGCATTCAAGGACAATTTAAACAGTCTTTTTCTTTTTGGAGGAGTCTCTTGGTCTACCCTTATAACAATTTAGATGTATTCCAGGTAGTCTATGGTACTTGCGTGCTGTTAGTATTATCCCCACGTATTGTGTACACACACACAAACACACATACACACATTAAAATTACCATAAAGAAATAGAATATTTTCATAATTCAAAAAAGGTTCATCCTGTCACCTTGAAGTATTTTCAGCCAAAGACTAATGATAATCTGTCTACCTTCTCCTACTCTATATACTCAAATATTTTATAAAAATAAACATTATTACACTGTATTTGAACATTTTTGACTGTATTTTCTATTCTTCACCTAGTTTTCTCTTAGAGGTGCCCAAAAGTTGGGCATGCAGTGACACGCACTGTTACACAATTCTTCCTGATCACTGTGTGGATACATGCAGCACTGTGCAATTAGCACTTCATTTTTTTTTTATATGGAGTATATTAGAATAAATGGCCCTATGAATATTTATATAAATACCATTGTGTGGATATGTATTTGAGTTAATATCTAATAGCAGACACTATTTGTAGCACAGTTAATGGCTTTCATGTATTATAATTCTGTGGCTACAACTGATATATTGTGCTAATTATTGAGCTTTCCAGATTAAAAGCTACTATCACGGAAGTAAAAGATATATAGTAGTTAATATCGGTGCTATAAAAAATACTGCCTTTTGTTAGCTATGTCAATTTGTTTGATTAGTAATAAAACATATTTTATTTTACGTTTTAAAAAATAAATGTTGAACTTCCTATAAGACTCAGTTTTTTAGCTAGTCCAGCATTTTCTGTAACTGTGTGGTAAGTGTGAAGCATCTCAATGATTTACACATTCTAGAAGTAAAACAGAATAGCAACTACATTTGATAACATAGTTATTACGTAGCAGTATATCTAAATTGTATCTGTCATATAAAAGTAAAATAAAGGAGGGCTTAGGGTTCACCGTTTCTAAGAATTGAAGCTTGCAGGTGTTTCCCTGAAGACAAATATGACAGAAGAGTCAGTGCCCCAATAATTGCACCCTGTGAAGATCAAAGGCATGAAAGATAAAAATCATATCCTCTCAGTGAGCTTAAACGGGTCCTTCAGGACAGTGATTGGCAAATCATCCTTCACCTCAGACACATATGGAAAAGATAATGAGGTCACTAGAGAGGACTGGGTACATTTCTTACATTTTATATAAAGATTTCTAGACTAGAATTTCTCGGTACTGATAAATCTAATCCCCATTTAAACGGTGAAGGTTTAATGGTTAATATACAAAAAATACAAAATTAATAGCATTATTCTGAATATTTAGACACTAAAATTTTCCGTGAACAAAATTTAAAAAATTGCTCATACAAAATTTCTTACTTTTTATTCTAGGCTCTTTCTGTTGAAAATATGATACAGGAAAAAAATTTCAGCAAAATGGGTAGACATGATGAAACAAGAGATGATAGAGATCCTTAATGGGTAGAGATCATTCTATTTTATGTGTTTGTTGGTATTTGAGTGTGTTTGTGCATTTGTTTGTGTGTGTGTGCGCGCGCATGCATGCAAATGAAGATATGGTGAGGCAAATATATGGTGAAAACCAAGTAACAAACTAATAAATATTTTCCTCAGGTGTGTCTATATATCTTTGAGAATCTTTGTAGGACTGAAGCCCTTCAGCCACTGAAATTAATTAAAACCTGTGGAACTTTTACCTCAATTAAGCACAACAATTAAACAGGAAGAAGTTGGATGGTGAGGATTGCTATGAGATGCAGCTGTCATGGATATCCTATTCATAATATAGTTCTCTATATTTTGCTGGTTCTCTGCAAAAGATAAATCTAGGCCAAAGTTTCAGAATTAACAGGGAAGTTGATCTCCAGGCTCCATCACTTAGTCAGCAACTATTGGCAGTAGAAAATTGAATGAGGAAGCAGACTCCCTCTGGATGTGGCTACCGTCAGATATGCTATGTTCCAGTTATGTTCCAGTGCCCTGCACTTACGTCCATATGACAACAACAGCTGAAATCACTAAGTTATCAAAAAAAAAAAGACTTACATTATATTGCAATTTGGCCATGATAATGATATGAAAGGAGTTAGGGGTCAATGGAGGTAGGTGATTAAATTTCATTGGACATATGCATAGTATTCTCAAAAGTATACAATTTTACACAAATGGTACGTACATATGCCTGTGTTTGGGGGCTGAGAGACCTTGAAAAAAGTGAAAGAGATTGCCTTTAAAGAACATTGAAACGTTTTTTCTTTTTTTGATGAACTTTTCTTATTTAATCTTTTATATTTTACAGTCCAGATTTTATCCCCCTCCTGTTCCACCCTCTATTATTCCACATTCTTATGTAGATAAACCAATTTTAAAAGTGAAGCTCTTTAAAAGAAAAGATTACAGAATTTACCATGTCTTAGCATGATCAGGTACATAATAGATGGGTTTGTACAACATTCTCTAAAGATCATCAGTGCTGAAACATGACAACCGTAAACCTATGAATCCTTCTCGAAGGTTCTAGGGGTTGATACTGAGTTCATATTGAGCTCATTTAACAAAGTGTACCACTGAAATTAGACTATAACAGGGAGGACCCTGTTGTAATGAAAGTTTCAAGACACTAGTCAATCTGTTGTAAAAGCCAAACCAGAACAAGGGACTGGGACTGTGAGGGTATCTCCTTCCCTGATATTTCAGGTCAAACAATATTTAGAAAGCACTCAGATCATAAAGGATTCCACTTTATATATTAGTTAGCACCATAGATTATTTTATGCTATTTTTCATAAGTTTATATATTATGTTTGTAATAATTTACTTAGTCAGGATTAACTCATTTCATACAAATACATCTTTTACTAATTATGACATTTGTCTCTTTTCCAGAGCTTTGAGATAATATATCCACAAACACAAGAGAGAAAATATGTCATCCTCCCTCCCCCAAAAAACCCATCCAGTGTAGAGATCATAGGACAATTGTTTTCATTATTTCCTCTCTATGAGATACATGACCATAATACAATCAATTTTTTCTGCCCTTGAAACAGTGACAACTGTATTTTTCCTTTTTTTTTTCTTTCTTTTCTCTTCCTCACACTCCCTTTTTGGTATTTTTACAACTGCTTCATAGAAAACTGACATTCATGAATCCTATGGTCTAGCATAATAAGTTAAATGTGGTATTCAACTTCAAGATTTAATAAATGATGTTCTTTTATTTTAATGATATAAATGCATGCATTGTCATTGAGCCATGTCAAACATTATTAGTCTATTAATATATGTATGTCAAAATTGACAGTTAGAACGATAAGGTCTATCAATTATTAAGCTTTTTCTTTTTATCACCAGACAACTAAGTCAAACAAGAATGCTTATGTTCTTTGATGCTAGAAGAGAATTTATATTAATGCAAATAGAATTCCATTCTTTAGGTATCTGTAAAAATCATTTTTGAATACATTTTAGAAGAGGAATTTATATCATCAGAATGACACAAATAAGATTGTTTGATGCATGAAACAGCAATAATTCACAACTCTTGTCAAAAAATATATTTAATACAAATATGCAAATAACACAGAGAACATAATTTAAAAGATAACCCTGTGGAAAATCATAAATTATTTGAACAAGATCAAATGAATCTTTTATAAACACATGAACTTCATTCAGATAAATAAAAAGAACAAATAATTAATTCAGTCCCAGGGACTACATGACGTTAGAAGTGAAACAAATAAATGAAAACATTTTATGAGCTACCATACAATAAGAAATATAATTATTTAAAACTTTAGCATAATCAACCTCATCATTTTCTTTGTCACTTCTTGTTGAAGTATGAACTCATGTAATAAACTTAAAGTAACTCAGCAGAATTTATAATGTTCAGGATGCTGAAGTATTAGATTCTCCTTTTTTAAAACCACTCTAAATGAGCTGATACTTCTTTGAGTACTGCTCTGGACTTGATTGTTAGTAAACTGCTGATAATTTCTGAGCATTTAGAATTTTGCCTTATAATGGAAAGCTTTTAAAAACTATCTTCTAAAACTAAGTCTTCACAGAGCTACTTTAATTGAAAAATAATTAGTCATGAAATGGGAAGCCAATATGGAACCCTCCTGTTTCAGGATAAATAATTGCTTTTTGATGATGTTGTGAGAGTGTAACACTTTTAAGTAATTGTGTACCCACCAGTGAGCCTGCCAAGCTAGAGGATATAGCTCCATATATATTCTCATAAGTAAACCTTGTTAAAAATAAGAGAATATAAAATAATACAAAAATAATACATGAATGTGGCAAAAGAGTTTGAGGGGAGTAATTGTCAGAAGTGGGAGGGAGAAAAAAAATCATTAATTCATGCATATCTCCTGAGTATGAGATCCTATTTTAGCCAGTGTATTATATGGGGAAATAATACCAAGCAATACTCCTAATTACAATATTACTTTTGTCATAGTTTTAGAAAAAAATTAAATACATTTTTGTGGTTTGAATGTTAAGTATTCTCATTGACTAGTGTGCTTGATTATTTGGTCTCTAGCCAGTGCTGCTATGCAGAAAAATTATGCAAGTTTTAGGGATGGGAAAGCATATCACACAGCTTAGGCTTTGAAGTTTTGTGATTTGACTTCTAACTTCCTGTTCCATCTTCACTCTTGCCTCTCTCACACTCCTGCTAGTATGCCTTCACCAGTTTGATGGAAAGTACACCTAAAGGACTGTAAGTCAAATAAACCATCTCCCATGTTTCTTAGCAACAGAATAAAATAGAAACCAACCAGTCCACCATCGAACAAACAGAAGCAGAAAATGGCATCAAGCGATGGAGCTGTTGCTATAGTAATTTTGGCCATTTACACTTGAGGCCTTTGCTTTATTGGAAGCTTTCAGAAGCCTGTGAACTTTGCAACTCCAGAAATTTGTATATGTTTGATGCAGAGCTGTGCAGACGGGCATGTAAGAGCAATACAAACATTTTGAAAATGACTGTACAGATTCATAGGCAGATAATTCATTTAAGGAAACTTTTACAATAAAATGAGCAGAAAGCCTCCCTGTAGGAAGATGATTTAATACAAAGTTTGAATGTCAGAAAATTTGCAAACATGAACCACTTCACCAGAAGGACATGTATAAATGTGTTCAAGGTAATTAAAAACGAGGGTAAAAGGTGTAATGAAAGCTGTATAACTGAATCAAAATGGATCAAAAAATATTCCTCAGGATTTTAAGTATGGAGAATACAAAGAGCAAATTCTTTAAGAGTATGAATTGCAAACATTTAGTGATGCATTATGATTTTTAGGGTGAGAAGAATACTCTCCAGGAAAGAAAGAGTGCAGCAACTGATTATCCAATCCCAGATGATCAGCACTGAAAACGTGCATACAACATGATACAGACTAAGAGGATCAGATTTAGGAATAAGTATTTATTTGCATATTTATATTTACAATTGGTAGAAGAGAGAGAGTATTAGTTTGCAAAGGAACAAGAACAGGTTGTATAGAAGTTTGTAGGGAGGAAAGGGGAAGAAAATGATTTAATTAAGTTATAATTTTAAGCATAAACAAAAATATCATTTTTCTTCCTAAACCTAAGCTCACTACTCATTAAAATATTATTTTTATTTTTTCTTGCATTACCTCTGTGTAGTTTTCATATATGGTGTGCTTAGATATTTTCTATTTAAGTACCTTTCAAATTTAATTATTTCTAAAGGTAACATTGCCAATGATCCTTTTCTGTTAAAAATTTTCATTTAGAATATCAACTTGATATCATTGCAAATATTTTGAAAGTCTGTTAACATTTCCATTTTTGCAACTAATTTCTTGACTTTATTAGTATTTTATAGTCTATTTGTTTATACAAATTTGCTCTTGTAAGTCACTATAAGGTTTTTTTAGCAACAAACATTTGTTTCATTGTCTTTTTCTGATATTTCTCTTACTGAAATTTGAGTATGAAATATTTTTGTACCTAAAGGTGACACTAAAGGTTTTATTGTCATATAGTAGCTTTTCATATTATTGCTAGTTTCGGTGCAGATAGTAAGACTAAGTCACTTCTGTAACAAGGTTTATTGCACAATAAAAGTAATGAGAAAAATAAAGGTTGACAAAACTTAAAATCACATTTCATCCCAAAAGATCTTTTCATGTTTCAATGTTAGCTTGCCAGTGTTCTAAGCTTTCTTCCATGCATTACATAATAACTTCCCCAAATCTAATTTTTTTTTTGGTAATTTCTTGGTCACATTTATTAAATTAATATCAGTGCAATAATTTTCCACAAAAAGATAATTTAACTTCTGAAAGAAAAATATTGAATAAAAAATTCTAGAAAAACATGAGTGTTCATTTCAAACTTTGAACTTATCTTCCTTTTTAAAAATTGTTTCTTTTATTGAAAAAATATTTTTTTGCACATAACAGATCCTGATTATAGTTTCTCCATCCTTCACTTCTCCCAGTTCCTCCATTATCTTCTCCCATCAGGATTCACCTGTTTTCTGACTCTCATTAGAAAAAAAA
>NW_022196894.1:66274236-66277741 GCF_008632895.1 Mastomys coucha | reverse complement strand
AAAAAAAAACGGCTTTTAAGGAATGTTAATACAACAAAATAAAATCAAACAAAAACAATCACACTGGAATAAGGAAAAAAAACAAGTGAAGAGAAGGAAAAGAGCCTCTGAAGAGGCACAAGTAAGAGAGGCTTATTTGTTTTCATATCGGGAATTCCATAAAAACACTAAACTGGAAGTCATACTATAAAACCAAAGGATGTGTGCGGTAAAAGAGAGAGAATATATAAATAAAATAAAAAGAAAGTTAAGAAATAGCCCTCACACACCATTATGAGATAAGGAACCTCCAAAGGAGCCATTTAGTTCATTTTGTGTTGAACATCTACTGCAGGACACCGAGGCATCCCCCAAGAGTAGTGTGCTCCCTCAGAGAGATTCTTGGAGAAAAGGATATTTTCATTAGCAAGAACCTATTAAAAGAAAATTGCTTTTAAGTTAAAAAATGGAGGGAGTCTTCACTTCTCCTTTCAGTTCTAGGACCCCATGTGGTGAAGATCCTTCCAGGTTCTGGGCTTGCTACCTCAGTTACTGTTCGTTCATATGTGTGTTCATCCTCTTAACTTTGCATTTCTTAAGGAATTCAGCCCTGATTATAATCTTATATCATATTGACTATCTCTATATATGAGAGTATAGATTTCTCTTTCATTGTATAAATAATCCAAAACTTTAAAAATATTGAAACCTTTGTTCAAACTCTTTTGTGAGCTGACTCTTTTGTGAGGAATACAACTTCACTGTAATATACAGTTTCCTTTGACTTTTAAAGAATATTGTGTAAGAGTTACGTAGTTGAATTTTATCTAGAATAGGCATTATGAGCTTTTTATGCCATTGTTATGTTATATTTGTTCCTTTTGTTTATTTTTATTTGTTTATTTGTTTACTTATTTTGAGATATAGACTTGTTTATTTGTCTTGGAGTCACTGTGTAGCTAAGAATTGTTTTGAAATCCTGATCTTCCTGCCTCCTCCACTTTAGTTTGAGATTGTAAGTGAATACCATCATACCAGGTTCACATAATGTTGGATACAAAATCAAGATATTTGTGCATGCTAAGCAAGCACACTGACAGCTGAACTACATTTTCATGCTTTATTTTGATGCTATATGTTAGTTTTTGCTCATATTAGAAATACTTGTTTCCTGAACTGAATGAATCCTTACCTAACTTCTTGTATAAATGACATTGAGACAAAATAATGTAATTAACTTGGGCCCATGCTCTATTACATAAAAAATACTACTAATAATAAATTATCACCAAGATTACTACAAGACTTCTCTTATGCCAAGCCCAAATATAACAATCATGTTATTTTCAACAATGTTTATTTTACTATGGATCATTTTATGAGAACTTTGTACTGTGTTCACATATGCAGTCTCATTCATTTTCTATTCCTGGAATAATATTGTAAATTAAGTATTGGACTCTCTGTGAATTACTGTTTCCTTATAAGGCAATAGTGTCCTGATTGTACAAGTCTTTTTCACTTTCTACTTAATTAAAGCATCTAAGATATTGACTGGGTGGCCAACCAATGAAAAGCCCCACTTGAGATCTATCCCATGGACCTACACCAATACCTGACACTATTAATGATACTCTATTAAGCTTACAAATAGTAGCCTAGCATAAGTGTCCTTTAAGAAGCTACACCCAGCAGCTGAGTGAAACAGATGCAGATATCCACAGCCCAACATTGGATAGAGGTCAGGGACTCTTATGGAAGAGTTGGGGCAGGAGGCCCTGAAGGGCACAGAAACTCCACAGGAGAACCAACAGAGTCAATCAACCTTGACTCCTAGGATGTTTCAGGGACTGAGCCACCAACCAAAGACCATACATGGGCATATATGTAGCCAGCAGCCAAAGAACATACATGGCACAAATGTAGCAGATGTACAGTTCAGTTTCCATGTGGGTCCTCCAACAACTGGAGTAGGGACTGTATTTATAGCTATAGCCTGACTGTGGTATCCATTTCCCAACACAGCTGCCTTGTCTGCCATCAGTGGGAGAAGATGAGTCTAGTCTTCCAGAGACTTGATGTTCCAGGGTGGGGAATATACAAGGGTGGCCTACCTTCTCAGAGGAGAAGGGGAGAAGGGATGGTGTGAGGGGGAGACCAAGAGTGGGGCACTGATGGGGATGTAAATAAATTAATTTAAAAAAAGAATTTAAAAAAGAATGTTTGATTCTTTAGTTATCTTTGCAACTTTAAACTACTTTATTATCTATACGAACTTTTCATTATGATTTCCTCATCCTGATTCCAATAAGGACATCAGATCTGTGAAACTATAAGTTTGCACTTCATTTTTGGTCATTTTATTTATCCTTGTCTTTGTATTGCCACATAGGTCCAATGCCCTTTCTGTTTTGAAGGGCTTGGTTTTATCCTTAAAGCCTTTTAGTTTGCAGCTCTAAATGGGGTCATGATTCTTTTTATCCATCATTTTTCTTCCTATTCTTCTCCATTTCTTTCTCTTTATTTTTTATTTCTTGAACTCTGACTGAAGCTATCATGTGCAGGTTTGTGTTGAAAGTACTTATCTTCAATCATAGGTCTATTTTTTATCGTATTCTTTTGTGATGGGATTAGGGCAGTGTTGTGGAAGAGCAAAGATTTTCACTGACATAAAGCAATGCTCCTTTTGATATGGGCAAGTTGTTGTTGGTATATGTGATGTGTGTGCTTCTTTGGAATTCCTCAAGATATTTTAGTTTTTCTAGTTGGAAATGCTAGTTATGAGATCCATTCACAATTAACTTTCCTTATTATATTTTTTGTTATTTAAATCAATTTTAAAACTGAATACATTTTGACTGTATTTCTTATCAGCATTTGATAATTTCATGCAAAAAAAAAGAGAGAGAGAACTCAACATGTTTACAGTCATTTTGTTTATTTGTTTGTTTGTTTGTGTTCTGATATTTAAAGAGCTTTCATGTGATCTATTTTTTTAAATGAATCACTCCATTAATTTACATCTCAAATAATCTCCCATTTCCCAATTATGGTTACACTTCCACAAGCCTCCCATCACACAACTTCCCTTTCCTCCCTCCCTTTTGCCTCTACGAGGGTGTTCCCCCAACTACCTACCCTTTCCTGGTTCATCCCTCCAGTATCCCCCTATGCTGGGACATCAAACCTCCACAGGACCAAAAGCTTCCCCTCCCATTGATATCGGACAAGGCAATCCTCTGTTACCTATGTATCTGGAGACATGGATCACTCCCTGTACACTCCTTGGTTGGTGATCTAGTCCCTGGGAGCACTGGGTGGTCTGGACAGCTGATTTTGTTCTTCCTATTGGGTTGTAATGCTCCTCAGCTCATCCAGTCTTCTGCTAGCTCCCCTACCAGGGTCCCTGAGCTTAGGATGATTGTTGGCTCCAAGCTTACAGTCATTCTATCCAGCAGCCTACAATGTTGCTGGAAGTTCTCAAAAACAAAAAACACTTCAGTCTGTCTCTCTCTCTCTCTCTCTC
>NW_022196894.1:66272975-66274226 GCF_008632895.1 Mastomys coucha | reverse complement strand
CTCTCTCTCCCTCTCTCACACTTTAGGTGATGACTTTACTGAGCTGCTTTTGTTTTCTTTTATTATCATTTTTTCAAAGTGAGCCTAATTTAAAAAAAGAATTATTAATTTCTGCTCTACAGGTATTTGCCTGGACATCATGTTTGTGCATCATGTGCATGCTAGATGGTTGTGGAGGTCAGAAGACAGTATCAGATTCTCTGGAACTGGAGTTATGAGTTGCCATGTGGTTTTGGGGAAATGAACTCAGGTTCTCTTTTAGAGCAAATGGTGCTCTTAACAATTGAGCTGTCTCTCTAGCCCCTGAAATATTTTTGTTTGTTTGTTTGCTTGCTTTTTGTTTTATTTGTTTTTTGAGACAAAGTTTTTTTTTGTGTAGTTTTGATTGTTCTGTAACTTGCTCTATAGACCAGGCTGGCCTTGAATTCAGAGATCCACCTGCCTCTAGACTGGTTGTGAGGTAACGTGGTTGCTGCTAATTGAATTAATGAATAAGACACTGCTCTTAAATGCTGAGCCATCTCCCCGAACCCCTCAGGTGAGTTCTGTAAAGCATTTATAAAATAAATAAGGATAACTTAAATCATTTTAATTGATATTCTTGATGATAGTAAAATTTCAGAATTAAAGTTTATCAACGTAATTCAACAAAGTAAATAAATTCGTGATTGTCTTTAATTGTTTATTACAAACTTCATGCAGAGATTTTTATAGTGATTAGTATTGGGAGAATTTTGTTTTTGCATATTAACCCTGTTTGAAAATGTAGGCAATTTTTTCATGCCTTAGTTTATGTTATTATGCTTATTTTAATTATCAATTACTATAAATAAGGTAAAATATGCTGTATCATGTTGCTTCTGAGCAGTCATTTGTTATACAATTAAATTTCTCTGAAATGAATGATTGCTGACCACACATACTCAACAACAGTATAGGTAGTGAAGGGGAAGCTATCAAAACAGTTTCTTGTGTAAAACGGTGAGCCTAGAATAGGTCACATTTCATATACTACTATATTTGGAAATAAAACCTGGAACTTATTTTAAAGTTGAAAATCCTCCTGAAATTTCTTTGCAAATGAGTACTATAAACTTACAAAAACTAAATGCCAACTACTTTATCTATTTATATATGTGTATATACCTTTCTGTGTTATGTATGTATTGATAGCTTTGGCTCGCGGTGGCGCGTCCACAGACACCAGATACAAACAGCTCTGTGTTTTTGGAAGTTTAATTGGGGGGGGGG
>NW_022196894.1:66272622-66272797 GCF_008632895.1 Mastomys coucha | reverse complement strand
ATATATATATATATGTCGTGACGTAGCAGTCCAGGTAAAGGTGGGAGCTGAACCCAATGAATTCTGGGGATATCCGTAGTCTTGACGACAGGTCTGTGGGCCCGCCCCATCTGCCGTGCTGGGTGCTAACATACCTCCCTTTTTTATATTATAAAGAGAAGAAAAGAAAAAGGGA
>NW_022196894.1:66268881-66270959 GCF_008632895.1 Mastomys coucha | reverse complement strand
ATATATATATATATATGGGTACTTTCCCATATATGGGACACACACATATATATATATATATATATATATGTATATATATATACATATATATATATATATATATATGTCGTGACGTAGCAGTCCAGGTAAAGGTGGGAGCTGAACCCAATGAATTCTGGGAATATCCGTTGTCTTGACGACAGGTCTGTGGGCCTGCCCACATCTGCCGTGCTGGGTGCTAACATGTATGAAATTCTTATACTTTTATTGAAGGAAGTAAAAACTGTACATATGTATACAGCAAACAAGCTATATATATTAGAAAATTTATATTAGAAAATACAGTTTATGAGGCCAATTTCAGAACATTTAAATTTTTTTATAAACATTACTTGAACACAGTAAAAATAGAATAATTTGGAACAGCAATATAATTAATCCACATAACATAAAACATTAAATGTAGTATATTGACTAAGGAAAATGCACCCCACACCCACCATTCCACATATCATGTGCACTGACAAATACATCCACAGTCCTGTAGATTTTGCATATGTGTATTTATGAATTGCCAAGAATACAGACACAGATTTATGCACACATACACACATACACACAGACACAAACATATATACACATACTTACATAGCTACCTGTTATTTATATAAATGTTCAGTATTAAGTCTAAGGCATTATTTTTTATTGTAACCAGAATTTATATCTTTATACAAAAAAGAAGGAGGTAAAATTCTTGAGAATACTAGAAACATTTACTTGTGAATTCAATGTTTCCTAAAAACAAATCTGTTATATTAGTATAAACCTTTCAATGGGTAACTCATCTTCATGTTCAACTTGTTTTCCCTTTCTCCTTCATTCTTCATATTTTAAGAAGCTATGCAGTAATCACGTATATTGTGGTATAAAGGAAATTCATCAAGTTGTTTAAACTTCTTTAAAGACCACTGAAGCAATGACAAGAACAGGTAAATGAGCCAGTGGCCAGCTAAACTCCCCCGTTCTGTAGATTAGGCTCCCAAAGAAACTATCCTACTTCTTACTCCAGCTCTTTCCATTGCTGGGAAGTGTACCTGAACTCCAGCAGACATCTGCTGTTCAGGTGCAGTCCATAAACAGTCAAAAGAACAAGTGCAGGCACTATAAGTGAAAGGAACAGAGATCCCTACTGCTCCAAAGTCCAATGTAGCAGCCAGAAGTCCAGCCTACAACAGAGACTCCATGCTGAAACAGGGGTTATGACTGCTACCTGAAATCTAGGAGACCAAATAGGAAACAAAAACAAAGGAATGAAATGCCCATCCAAAACAGGCAAACACAGAGATCAGCACCCAGACCACTAATCATCCCAAACCCAGATGCCTAAACACCACTGTAAGAAAACAGGCAAAAGCCAGGGTAATATGCCACTTCTAGATCCCTGCTATCATATGTCAGCAAGACTTGAATATTCTAGTGCAGCTAAAGTGCAAGAAAACAATCTTAAAATCAACAGTATGAAGGTTAAAAAAGTCCTAGAAAGAAATCAAGGAAAGGACCAAAATAAATGAAAGACAATCAATAAATCTTTTAAGGAATGCCAAGGGGAAAAAAGCAATCTGGTGAAAAACCCTGTTTAAGAGCTGAAAATGGAAATAGACACAATAAAGACAACAATAGAGACTAGAAACAACTTGAGGAAATTGTGTGAATGAAAAATATAGATAAGCAAACAGGAACAACACATGTAAGCGCCACCAAGAGAGTACAAGAGATGGAAGAAAGAATCTCAGAGATGGAAGGTATAATAGAAGAAATAGATTCATTTATCAAAAAGCTTTACTCATTTTTTTAAATAGTTAAATTTTTGCTGTTCTTTCGTAAGACATGAGTTCAGTTCTAAGCACTATCATGAATCTTTTGACAGTAGACACTAATACTTGCTCCAAATCTAACTCATCTTTGCTTCTATGGGTATCAGCCATCATATGATATATATTCAAAGGCTCAAACACAGAAGATATAAAAAGTATACAATGTTTGAATACTATAATTTTTCTGGATTTTTTTTTCCTTAGACAGGATTTTTCTGTTTTAGC